>NW_017567115.1:1010420-1069676 GCF_001661255.1 Hansenula anomala
TTAACCTACCACACCATTCAAGAATCATTCTTTTAAATCTATAGGTACTTCACTCATTCTTTCATATTCAATCACAACCAATTGAACACCGGTTAACAAAAGACAACACAATATAGTTCCAAATCAAGTTTCATCATATTTAATATTATTACATTCAATAAATACTCAGAAATGAGGGGGGGAATGTCAGGTATTACATAACCAGAATAACCAATTATGCACAATTCATCAATACTCAACATTTCACATCAACTATAAGAAGAATCAAGAATCCACTAATTGTAACATTATATGTATATTAATAGAACATCGGAATTACCTTATATACACACAGTAGAGGATATTCTGTCAGTTATTGAACATGGAATCTGCCATCTTGAAATTTTACAAAATTGTACGTTTTCAATTGTCTCTTATTGATATAAATAACCTGTATTAATCCCCATGTAGTCACTAATTACTCTTCCCTTATGGTATCTCATTGTTGTTTTCATAATTATTGTTCCCGTTATCGTCATCATCTTGAACCAACATTTCTATCACCAGAGTTTGTAATGGACCAAAATCTTTGTTTGCAATCAAATTGAATTCATCTGAGAATAACAAAAAATGTTTAAAACTTGTATTTAGCAGAGTGTTTAGTCCTAGTTCGATCACCTCATTAAAATGATGACAATAGATATGTGCATAGATACGGAATAATCTCTTCATTATTGTCTTCACTAATGATTGAAATTGTGGTGGAAAAGGCTGGTTGATCATTGGAGGGAAAATATTCTCATCATCTAATAAAGACTGAATCCAAAGCATCAATGATTCAACATATTTTGGAGCACTAACGCTAACAGGTTTTGTCAAGTTTGAATCTTGCCATAGATATTCATATTCACTAGTAGCTGTCATTCTTGGACAAGTTTTTGGAGAGCAAAACTCTGTTATAGTACCATATAACATATTTATTTGGTTATAAAAATCAACAACATGGACAGCTAGCCATTCATTTATATTTTCATCTCTTGGTAATTTAACAGCTTGTGCCAACGCAACTCCTGAACCCAACGTTGATTCAACAATATGTTTTATATCTTTATGAGATGTTACTGAGTTATAGTTATGGTTATTGCTGTCATTGTTGACACTTGTTGTGGAGTTGAAACCTTGATTGACACGATTACTTCTCAAAGTTGGATGTGGGTACGCACTCTGTTGTTGTTGTTGTTGATATGGTTGTTGCTGCTGCTGTTGATATTGTGGATAATATGAGTTTGAGGTATCTGGAGAAGCAGCTGTTCCTTGTTGGGTTCTCTTGAACCCTCTTGTTGTCTTTATTGTGTGCCCATTATTCAAATGTCTTTGGTTGAACTTGTCAGTTTTATAGTTCTCTAAAAAACACCAATACAATACTTACAAGCTCTGGAAAAACGACATGTTCTGATTCTTCTAGTCCTTGTGGTTGAAATGATACCAAGCACACAGTTGATGTGAGTGAATAAAAAGTATGTTTCTGATCAAGTTGGTGATGAGCCCGATGATGTTTTGGATTTGATTTCAGTTGTCAAAAGCTTTGTTTACCACTTTCCGGATTGAGACACAAATCGGATGACTTCCCAAAGAGGAAGTGAAAATGATTTGTGAGTTGGATAACAGCCTCAGCCACAACGCCACAGAACACCAGCCACAAGTCTCGTGACATAGCATCAGCCACATTCAACTTCACATCATCAACAATTGAAACAACTGCTCGAGGATGATTGATAAAGAAATCAATCAAGTCAATTTTGAAAAAATGTGTATTCGTTCATTCAAGAAAATTTGATTCATGTCCGAACACGTTGATAACAGCTGGTCTAGAAAGGCTAAAGATATCGTGAGTATTGATGCTTGAAAAGATGCATGTATATCGGAAGCTAACAATCCAATTGAGACTGCTGGGTTTACAGGTGGTGCTGTTCAAGTGTTGATCGGTGAGTCTGATAGAATTTACATATGGTAGGAAAGAAAACACTAACCTTCTTCAACAGGGCAACCGTTTGATCTTGTCAAAGTTAGGTTACAGACTGGTCAATTTGATTCTCCGATAAAAGCAATAACATCAACTTTGAAAAATGAAGGTCCTAGAGCTTTCTATAAAGGTACACTACCACCATTGATTGGTGTTGGTGCTTGCGTTTCAGTTCAATTTTATGCATTCCATGAAGCAAGACGTCAATTGTTGAAGAGATATGGGGAACCTGGGCAGAAAGATCTAACATTAAAACAATTCTATCTAGCAGGTGCATTTGCAGGTGTTGTGAACACTCCCATAACAGCACCAGTAGAACAATTAAGAATCATTTTACAAACTCAACCATCAGGTGAAAAGCAAATTTACAAAGGACCTAAAGATGCCTTGCGCAAGATTTATAACAATCATGGACTTAAAGGTATATTCAGAGGGTCCACAATAACTTTGGCGAGAGAAGCTCAAGCTTACGGTGTCTGGTTTTTGACTTATGAATTCTTGATTCAAAATGCTTTAACTTCAAGAGATGGCTTACAAAGAAAAGATATATCAACTCCAGAGTTGCTACTATATGGTGCATTAGCTGGTGATGCATTATGGATTTCTTCATACCCATTAGACGTCATAAAGAGTAGGTTGCAAAGTGATGGTTTTGGTAAAGATGCTAAGTTCAAAAATTCAATAGATGTTGCATCTCAGATATGGAAAACCCAGGGCTTTTTAGGATTCTGGAGAGGTATAGGTCCTGCCTTAGTGAGAGCCATTCCATGCAGTGCTGGTACATTTGCTACAGTAGAACTCACGCTAAGACTATTGGGATAAGCCAAAATTAAAACAAAAGTTTTTGATGATGTTGAAACTGATTGTAGAACGTGTTCGCGAAGTTTTTTTTTGCGTCTCATGAGCGAATCCAGACATCAGACACATGTCATTTTGGCAGATCAAGTGGTGCACAACAGAGTACCAAATTCGATTGATGAGAATAAGCATTTAGCTCAAAAAAAACACTATCAAGGGAAACGTTGTGTTTTAGTCAGGTTGCAATTGGTTGACATTCCCAGCTAAACTTTTCCAAACTCATATACCCATTTCTTCATGAGCGAGTCTCGACGTGATCAATCTTCAGGTCAGGGTCCAAAGCAAGCATCCAATCCATTTTATTATAACGAGAATGCCATTGCTTCAAGTTCAGAAGATGAACCATCTCCAAAACTGAGACCAGATCCTTCTATTCATTTGAAAGAGGATGTTTTCCAATGCCCTCCAAAGCATTTACCAGAGGAAGAAAAGCAATCAATTAATCCATTCAGAAATGTGGATAATAACAACACCAACAACAACACCAACAACAACGATGGCGACTCTCATTTACCAGACTTCAACAAAAGACCATTAACTGATACTCCTGTCGGGTCAAGCAACACCTCGCCTACACTATCAAATATTAATTCAGAGGAGACTTCATATGAGAATTCACCTGAAATGAGACCAACAATTGACAGAGTTTTAAGCGTTCCTCCAATTAAACTTAGTAAAAGAAGAGCTACTGCAATTGATGTGCCTGGGGTTACCAAATCAAAGACTTCACCAACTGGAGAAATTGCAAGAACAGAAGCAGGCTCAAAGCTAGTGATTGTTATGGTTGGTTTACCAGCTAGAGGGAAATCTTACATTACAAATAAGTTGACAAGATATTTAAATTGGTTACAGCATGAATGCAGAGTTTTCAATGTTGGTAATACAAGAAGAAAAGACTCAAACCATTACGGCCCCGCCAGGGAACCCTTGGAAGATGAACAACATCAACAGAATGAAGATAACGAGAGACAAAAAGCACAAGAAGCAATGGCAGAAGCAGCAGCAACAGCAGCAGCAACTCATAATGAACACGATGCTAGTTTTTTCAACCCTGATAACGTGAATTTCAAAAACATTAGAGAAAAATGGGCAATGGATACTTTAGATCAATTATTAGATTACCTTTTAGATGGTCCTGGTTCTGTTGGTATATTTGACGCAACAAATAGCACAAAGTCTAGAAGACAAAAAATTATGAAAAAAGTCCATGAAAGAAATAAAGATATAAAAATCTTGTATTTGGAAAGTATATGTTCTGATAAATCAATTGTTCATAAAAACATAAGATTAAAATTAAGTGGTCCTGATTATAAAGATATGGATCAAGAATTGGCTTTGAAAGATTTCACTGGAAGATTGGCAAATTACGAAAAAGCGTATCAAACAATTGACGATGACGAAGGTTTACAGTACATTAAAATGATTGATGTTGGTAAAAAAGTTGTTGCTTATAATATTCATGGATTTTTAGCTTCTCAAACTATTTATTATTTATTGAATTTTAACTTGAATGAAAGACAAATTTGGATTACAAGACATGGTGAAAGTGAAGATAATGTTTCAGGAAAGATCGGTGGTGATGCCTCACTAACTGAAAGAGGTCAAAAATTCTCAAAAACTTTAGCAAGATTTATTGAATCTGAAAAGAATAAATTTCGTGAAGATCAAGTGGAACATTACACAGAATTGGCTAGAAAAGGTGAAGTTACTGAAATACCCGCAGAACCAAATTTCCTTGTTTGGACAAGTATGTTGAAAAGAGCTATTGAATCCTCAAAGTATTTCCCTGATGATGAGTATTACATCAAAGAAATTAGAATGTTGAATGAATTAAGTGCTGGTATTTGTGAAGGAATGACTTATGAACAAATTCAAAATAAATATCCTGAAGAATTCAGTGCAAGAATTAAAGATAAATTAAGATATAGATATCCTGGTATTGGTGGTGAGTCTTATCTAGATGTTATCAACAGAGTGAGACCAATCATCAATGAGGTTGAAAGAACAACAGATCATGTCTTATTAATCACTCATAGAGTTGTTGCTAGAGTATTATTGGGATATTTCATGAATTTGAATAGGGATGTAATTACCAATTTGGATATTCCATTACATTGTGTTTATTTATTAGAACCAAAACCTTATGGTGTTGAATGGTCATTGTTTGAATATGATGAAACAAAAGATTGGTTTTTCAAAGTTCCAAAGGAAAACTTACATAATAAAAAGGTTAAAGAGGTTGGTGTTGCCTTTAGAGAAAGAAAATACTCAGTTGTTCCAACATTACCACCAAACTTGAAAGCTGCTAGTAGTAGTAACAGCAGTTCTAGCATCAATTCATCCAATGCTATAAGAATTGGACCTGGGAACCCTTTGGAATCATTGAATAGGGCAAGAGGGAATCCAAATTTGAGTCAGAAAAGTGCTATTGAATTGGATAAATTGTCAGAAAAGTTGGCCAAATTGAAGAATAATTTAAGAAATTAATGCTATATGTCTATGCTTAACGAAATTATTTATATGAGCTCTATTATAATGAAAATTTAAATGAATACTTTCTATTTGTACGTAGCTCTACAATATAATTTAGATAGACAAGACATTTTATGAATACTTTTACAACTTATTTGTGTACAAAACACCCATTGAGTCAACCCAATCACCAATATTTCCGAAAAGACCAATAATCTCATAGCCATGTGGTGGTTCCAAAACACCTTCTCCACCACCCCCTGTATTACCACACATTGGACTCATTCTGCCTGTATTTGTAACAACTTGTAAAGCATCTAACCAAAGACCACTACGAACTATAAAGTGAGAAATAAATTCACCAGGCTGTAAATGGAAGTCAGTGTAGCTATTTGTTTGTTTACCAAATAACACTGAAGATGTGGATCCAGAATAAGGTTGCACAGTTGATTGGTCTTTGATTGATTGGTTTCTAAATCCAGATATTAATGAACCCAGTTTATGTTTATAGTCTCTGCTTGGAACTGGCGGAGTGTTTTCAGGTGCTGAATATGGAGGTGGTGGAGCATCTGCTCTTGTATTAATTCTAACCCCATCAAGTGCCATACCATGATAAATTCTAACAGAGGTGACTTTGGCTGGATCAAACACAATAGGTTGATTGTTGACACGATCTTGACGCCCCAAAATACCAGATTTGATGGCCGTGATTTGGCCTCTTCCCAAACCAAAATCTGATTGTAAGAAATTGGAGGTATCTTGAACCAAGTGTTCAAAATCATTAAAATCTGATTGGTTACCATCAACTGTTTGAACATGTAATGAAAACTTCCCGTTTTGCTTATCTCTAGGTAATTTTGATTTCAATTCATCAACAGTAACATAAACTTCTTGTTGAGGTCCAACACCACCTAAAGATTTTGGTAAAAATTCAATATAACCTTCAGCTAAATCACCAGGGAAAATTTCAATTGCATAAATACCAGTGGCCGATTTTAGCAATGCAGTTCTATTACCGACAGGAAGCAATGAAGCCTTACCTGGTAATCTATTGGTTTTCTGGAATGAAGGGTCAAGATAATCACTTTGTAATGTAAATGAAGGATGATAAAGATATCTCAATAAATCTAACCTATGCCATGTACATTCATCTTTAGGCAAGATAGGCACTAAACCTTGTCTCCCAGTTCTTGTTGAGTAAGATTCCCTTGTCAAATAAGATCTGTTCAATGTAACATAATCTCTGAGCATCACACCTGATTTTTGATGGGGACATCCTAGCAAGTGACCAATCTCATGCATAAATGCACCCAATGTGATGGTTAAACATTCCCAATAAGAACCACATTCATTAGCATCATTAGCAACGTCACTTGATCTCGGTGTAGTATCTAAGAAACATGGAACAACTTGTTCAAAAGCTGCAGGCCACGAATATAACCCATGAGAACCAAAAATGGCTAGTTTAATCTTATCATCACCACCACCTAAAGCTGCATGTGTCAAGATCATGTTCAATTTTTGATCATAATGTGCATCCATAAATATCACTGCTGCTTGAACCGGTTTGTTTGATTCAACAAAGGGACCACCATAGTCTCTTAAAGCATCCATTGCAATTCCAAATAGTCCACCAGTATTGTTACCATTTGGGTTCTGTTGGGCTAGATTTGAATCTCTCAATTCTTTCAAGGTTTTTTTGGAACGCAAGATATGAATCTTGATTGTATTTCTGAATCTTGGGGAGCTCCATTCTTGAATGAATTGTGTATCTTTTGTATATTCCTCAACGAAATTAAAAGTTCTTTGACCAAATCCAGCTCGTAACATTTGTTCATTTGTAAATGCTTGCATCAATCTCCCACCAATTCTAAGTTTCTTGATTGCCAGGTCAACACCATTACCTTCTTGATTCTTCTTTTGAGGAGTGCAATCATAAACACCAGGAGAATCTTTAGCTAGCAACAAACATAAATGAACTGGTCTATTCTGTAACAATGGTTGATAAACAATCTTGAAGCCAACCGCATATGGCTTATTCTGACCATTGGTATCAAACTGAGGTTGACCACCACCCAGTTTGCCTTGACTATGAGTGAAGACTAGTGAGTTTTCACCGGGATCTAGATGGACCAATGCCTTGAAGAAACCCTTGTTGACTTCATAATGCAATGGAGGGAATGCGTCTCCTTGATGGCTCACGGATAGCACACCGTTCTGCGATACGGTGGATTCCCCATGGACTATGAGCAAAGGCGTGTGGACTGTCCCGTTGTTCTGGATATTGTATATCTTAATTGACATCGTTTTGGCCTCTTTTTGCAAGGATAAAACAAAGTCAATCTGGTCAAGACAATATGCTCACCTTATATGCCATCTGCCCCTAGCAGAACACAATAGTTAAGGCCGTTACCCTCTCGTGCCTTTCTCGACTTCTTTGAAATGCCAGCGAACGAGAAAAAAACAAGATCCAAATCAGATCAGAGGAAATTAGGCGAAACTCTGGAAATACAAAAGCCATTCCAAAACCAAACGGGTTCTGTTCAAGTTCGCTCGAGACTCTAGCTGCTAGATATTGCATTTGTGCTTGCCGGCGATTGACTTTTTTATCCAATTGTTTGTTTTGCCAATTTTTCAGAAAAGGACAGCTCTCCAATTATCAACAACAACAACAACAATCATCAAAGGAGTTCCCAATCACCTTCCTTTTGAATCAAGTGAATCCGTGTCTCTTTACAATCTTTTTGAGTTGACCTCACAAATTCATATCTAAGAAAAAGAGAAATGTCTGGTCATAGAAGACGTCATTATCCAACTGCTCAGTATCAAGTGAACCAAGCTCAAGCTGCCCCAGTTCCACAACAACAAGGTGGTTATCCTGCTCAAACACCAGGCTATGGTACTCCTGATGCAGCTGCAGCTGGTGCTGTCCCTGTGAATGGTGCTCCATCTTATTTCACACCAGGTGCTAATGGTTATCCACAACAAGCTGTTGATCCATCAGTAGAAGCTGCTACTCAAGGTTTCAGTAACATGAACATTGCTGGTGCTCCTCAATATGGTCAACCAGCTTACGGTCAACAATATCCACAGGTAGGTGCTGCTCCAATTGGTACTCCTAATGCAGGCGGTGCTTACCCAGGTGCTGCTGGTGGGTACAATTATAATGGTGTAACATCTCCACATGATGCTACTGCTGCAACTAGACAAGCTTTACCTTTAAACCAACTATATCAAACAGATTTATTAAAAGAATTACCACCTCCAATCCATGATTTAACTTTACCACCACCACCTTTAGTCATACCTGCTGATACATCATTAATTCCAAATAATCCAAATGCAAATACACCACCAGATTTCATTAGATCTACTTTAAATGCTATTCCAACTACTCATTCATTACTGAAAAAATCAAAATTACCTTTAGCTGTTGTTCTAAGACCTTATATTTCATTACAAGATGAAACTAATCCTGTTAAATTAGTTAGTGACACTGTTATTGCTCGTTGTCGTCGTTGTCGTACTTATATCAACCCATTTGTCACTTTCACTGAACAAAATAGAAGATGGAGATGTAATTTATGTTCTTTACAAAATGATGTTCCAAAAGCTTTTGATGTTGATGATCATACAGGTTTAATTACAAATAGATATGAAAGAAATGAATTGAATCATTCAGTTGTTGAATTTATTGCCCCACCTGAATATATGGTTAGAGCTCCTCAACCATTATCTTATGTTTTTGTTATTGATGTTTCAATTGCTTCAGTTAAATCTGGGTTATTAGCTACTGTTGCTACAACAATCTTGGAAACTTTAGATAGAATTCCAAACAGTGATTCAAGATCAAGAATTGCAATCATTGGTGTTGATTCCACATTACATTATTTCAACATTCCAGAAGATTCCGAACAAGGTGAATGTTCATTATTTGTTGTTCCTGATCTAGATGAACCATTTGTTCCATCACCAGATTCCTTGTTAGTCAATATTAAAGCTGCAAGACAAAATATTGAAAAATTATTGAGTAATTTACACAATTTATTTGCTGATACTATAAATCCAAGCTTTGCCCTAGGTCCAGCTTTAAAATCTGCACATAACTTAACTCAATCAAGTGGTGGTAAAGTTGTTGCATTTGCTTCAACATTACCAAACGTTGGTGTTGGTAAATTAGTTCAAAGAGATGAGGAAAGTGTTTCTGATAAGCCAAAAGAAGCATCTGCATTATTATCAGCTAATGATTCATTTTATAAATCATTTGCAGTTGATTGTAATAAATCACAAGTTAGTGTGGAGTTTTTCTTAACTTCAGGTACTTATCAAGATGTTGCCACTTTATCTAATCTACCAAGATTTACTGCAGGTCAAACACATTATTATCCATCATGGACTGCAAATAATATTGAAGATGTTACAAAATTATCAAAAGAAATTTCAAATACTTTAAGTTCAGATATTGCATTAGATGCTGTTTTAAGAACAAGAGGTTCAAGTGGATTAAGAATGAGTGCATTTTATGGTAATTTCTTCAATAGATCATCTGATTTATGTTCATTCCCAACTTTCCCTAGAGATCAAGGTTATGTTATTGAAATTTCAATTGAAGAAAACATTACAAAACCTGTTGTTTATTTACAAACTGCTGTTTTACATACAACAAATTTTGGTGAACGTAGAATTAGAGTTATAACAACTGCAATTCCAACAACATCAAACATTTCAGAAGTTTATGCCTCTGCTGATCAATTGGCTTTAACTAATTATTATACTCAAAAAGCTGTGGAAAAAGTTTATTCATCTTCATTAAATGATGCAAGAGATTTATTATCTAAATATTTATTAGATTTGTTGAATGTTTATAAAAAAGAAGTTGTTGCAGGTAATTTAGGTGGTGCATCTCCATTAATGTTTTCAACTAACTTGAGAATGTTACCATTATTATTACATTCTTTATCCAAACATATTGGTTTGAGACCAGGTAAAGTTCCATCAGATCATAGAGCTAATGCATTAAACTTGTTGGCTTCATTACCTTTACCACAATTGGTTAGATATATTTATCCAACTGTTTATTCATTACATGATATTCCAGATGAAGCAGGATTACCAGATTCAGAAACTAATCAAATTGTTTTACCAAATGCTATTAATTCAGGTGCCGAACATTTTGAAAGATATGGGTTATATTTAATTAATAACACTACTGAATTATTTTTATGGATTGGTGGTGATGCAGTTCCAGATTTAGTTAATGATGTTTTCGGTGTTCCAGATATTTTCCAAGTTCCAATTGGTAAATATGAATTACCAGTTTTGGATAATGAATTTAATGAAAAAGTTAGAAATATCATTGCTAAAGTTAGAGAAGGTGATGATACAGTTTTATATCAAAACTTGTATATTGTTAGAGGAGGATCTGCCAATGAGCCAATCAATGCTGCTAATGCTAGAGAAGTTTCAAGTCTACGTCTATGGGCTGCATCTCAATTGGTTGAAGATAGAATCAATAACCAACCAAGTTATCGTGAATTTTTATCAGCAACTAAAGATAAGTTGGCTCAATAGGAAGAACATTTTTTTATATATAATATAAATCGAAAAGCGTGCTTTGTTTGTTTATTTTCAATTCATCTCTTTATAGTTACAATTCAATCTACTTTTAAACTACTTTTGTACTCTTTTTCCATTCTCGTACGGTTATGCTGAGAGTGCCCTGACCAGGCGTGACTTGCACGTGACCTCCAGCGAATTAAATTTTGTTTAAACCAATTTTTTTTTTTTTTTTTTTTTGGGTTTTTTCTGATGTGGTGATATTTTTTTTCCAAAGTCCCTAGTGGAAGAAAAACCAGTTAGAAAACAAATCATATTTACAACTTGTTCTTTTCAATTATTCAATTCAAACGAACTTAAACCCATACATTTGAATATTCCCCTATAACCAGTAATACATATCAAGATGCTACGTTCATTTGCTTCAAGAAACTTGACTAGAAACGTTGCTAGAACCACTCCAGTTAGATTTGCTCAAACTCATGCTATTTCAAATGCTTCTATTGTTGAATTAGAAAAAAGATGGGAAGAATTACCAGCTGTTGACCAACAAGAAATTGTTTCTCAATTAGGTGAACGTCAAAAATTACCATGGGGTGAATTAACTCATGCTGAAAAAAGAGCTGCTTGGTACATTTCTTATGGTGCTTGGGGTCCACGTCGTCCAATTCATCCAAAAGGTGAAGCTGGTAAAATCGCCACTGGTGTCTTTGTTGGTTTAGCTATCTCTGGTGCCATTTTCGGTTTAATTAGATACAACTCTCCAGATGCTCCAAGAACTATGAACCGTGAATGGCAAGAAAAATCTGATGAATATTTGAAATCAAAGAATGCTAACCCATGGTCTACATACTCTCAAGTTCAAAGCAAATAGATCTTTTGAAATTCATCACTAACTTTTCAAGTTCATCGTTATCTACAAGCAAAAAAAATATCTATAACAGCAAAAAAAATTAAAATTAACAAAAACAACACATTTTACAACAACAAATATATCTTATGATTGATATAATTTTTTACTATTCAAATGTTTTCTCATTATTTATTATAATTTAGTAACAAAGTTTTTTTTTTGAACGTTTTTTTGGATGAAGAGAGTCTGCATGATTATATTAATCACAATCAAAATATCATCATACAATTTTTTTTTTATATTACACCCAATCTCTGTTGCCTTTTTTTGAATTGAATTTCCCAAGTTGACTTTATATTGATTTTCATTTTACTTTTTTTTATAACATTTTATTTCGTTTCTCTTTTTTTTCAAGTCAGTATTGGTTTTTGTTGTGTTTTTTCATGATCACATATTAGCATTTTATGAATGAGATATACTATCAATTACAGGAAATTTTTTCAAAGAAAGAAGAGTGGTCATTTTCAATTAGGAGCAAAGGTGTATAAAAATTATATAAAAAAATCTGATTCTATTAGTTTAAACAAGTGCTTATCAGTTGTAGGCTCTGTATCTTTTGGTTGATCTTCTCCTTATTATTTGAGTCACCTGAGATTTGGGTAAACCAGATTTCGCGAATCTGATTTTGAAAAAAATTTGAGAGCGATGAGCATTTCGGATTCAAAAACATTTTGAAGATAAAAAAAAAGCTTGTTGTTCAGCTTTTGAAGATGTCATTCTCTTTTGGTTTCACCCAGGATAATTTTAGCGATGACGAGCTTATAGATGCCGAAAACCAGAACTCAATAGCTCAAGTGGATGTGTCACAAGGTGTGAATCCATTGGATTCATCAAATAAAGATGCCAAACCCCCAATCCATGAAGATTTCTTGAAATTACAACAATCTTTGATAAATATTAGAGTCACTTTTGAAAGATATACAACTCCAAGTGGTCAAGTTGTCTTTAGAAGAGAATTATTTGATGTTAAGCATCAATTAATGAGTGAAGAAGGTGGTGAAAATCAAGATGAAGAATTTGGTGTTTTAATGGGAACTGATACCACTGATTTACAAAAAAATGTCTATGAAGGAGGGTTGAAAAGTTGGGAATGTTCGATCGATGCAGTGGATAAGCTCTCCACTTTATCCGATTCTGAAGTGTTTGGTCAAGGTGATGTTGTTGAATTAGGATGTGGTACTTCATTACCATCAACTTTTCTATTTCAAAGAGCCTTAAAAACAGGCACAACTAACTTAAAGTTCAAATTGTCAGACTATAACCCAGTTGTACTAAGACTTGTTACTTTACCAAACTTAATTGTCTCTTGGGCTTCAACTTTACCTCAAGAACAATTATTAGAATTACAAAGAAGTGAAGATCCTGAAATACCAATTCTTGATGATGAATTACAACTTACACCAGCATTAATTCAAGCGTTTAAGGAAACGCTGGTTAACAAAAACATTTCAATTGAATTATTTTCAGGAGCATGGAACAGAGAATTCTTCAATTTAATCACAAAAGACACCAATAGAATAGGGTTAATAATAACATCGGAAACCATCTATTCTCCAGAAACTTTACCAATAATTGGTGAGTTATTGATTGAATTAATCATGGCATCAAAGAACTCTACTGGGAACATTCCAACTGCCCTTGTTGCTGCGAAGGATATATATTTTGGCGTTGGTGGAAGTTTGATAGACTTTGAAAATTATCTACAAAATAAAATTCAACAAGGAATTTCAATAGAATTCCAAACTGAAAAAGTCAAAGCTGGATTACAAAGATCCATTGTCATAATACGATAGATATTAGCATTAAACAATAGCATTTTCTCCATAGAATTCCATAAAATGTCATGTTTTTTGGGTTATCAAAAGTAGTGGCCCTGAACCATAAAACGAATTCGCGACGTTTGAAGGTGAAGTTCAAAAACTCGAGAATTCATCAACTAGACAAGTAATGGATCTCAGTTGGAAACCACTAGGTCTCAGCCATACAATGTCCAATTCCCAGAATATTGATCTTTCAGACTATGATACATTCCTTGAACCTGACTTCAATCCAATTTCATTTGCAAATGACTTGTTGTTGGCTACAAATTCATCCCAAAATGAATTAGATCTTTCAACTTCAATCAAGAGAGTAAAATTTGATATTAATAACATTGATCTAAACTTGGAAAAAATTAGCACTGATGATCATGACAATTTAATCAAAGAAATCCACAAGAGTATCACATCAAAAGAACTATTCCAACAAATCACACCACAATTAGATCATGTCAACTCTTCATATCAAAGATTAGAGAAAGATATTATTGATCCATATAAAGAAGCAACAAAGATCCAAGATGCCTTGAAAAAATTACACTCAACCTCTTATTTACTTAGATCTGTGACGTATTTCTTATATTTGGTGCAACAAATTGAAGATTTTTCAAATTCAGAGGAGATTTCCAACACCATACCAAATAATTCTAAAATCAACACTAAACTACTGGTAAAATTATCAAAATATCATCAACAATTAAATACCCACATTTCCAAAAACCCAAACCTCAAAAGTCTCAGAATAGTTAGGGAATACGAACCAATAGCAATTGAAAGAACAAGATCTTTACTACAATTATTGAAAAACTCAATCAAATCAATTGATGAACGTTCAATCAAATCAAAATCGGATATCGAACTAAAGGAAATTTTCCAATCATTAGCTCTACTAGATAAATCAGAATTATACAATTCAATCCGTGAATTACTATCTACAAACGTTATAATATCTGTGAATTTCCTAACTAGAGTATTAAACTCACCAAGAAATTTAGAAAATGCATTAGATGAAGTGGCTAAAAAAGGTACGTTAATAAGTAAAATTTCAAAAATATTAGATCAAATAGATTTAAACTCTATAACAGATGTTGAATCGTTATCAACAAGTTCTCAAAACAATGTTTCCAAAAAAAGTTTATTAAATGATTTATTAGACTCTTTAGAAATTGTCAATCTTTTATCTGTATTTTGGAGAGATGTTGCTAAGAAATTTGAATTGAAATTTAAAGAAACTATGAATAGAGGTGGCCCTGTTGCTAAATCTTTATCAAGTTATAAAGAACAAATAAGAGCTTCAATTATTAAAAAAGTTACACAAAGTGATGCAAGTATATCAAAAGATGGTATAGAAGTTAGAATGATGTTGAATTCAGTTTCCACACTGGAGAGAATTAGATAAAACATCTACAGTAGGTTTGAAAGAATATAATACACATTACTGTTCATTAATAACCAAGAAAAACACAACGCCTATTTCAATAAACAAAACCCAAACCTTAATCAATACAAACATCAAACAGAAAAACAAACAAAATATCAGACATAATCACCACAGCTTCTTATTCTTTGAAAGTGCTTTTAGAACAGCAGGTCTATTTCTCAATAATAAAGGCAATCTCTTAGTAATTGATGGGTAACTTGATGAAACTTTTCTTGAAACAGGTTCCGATTCAACTTTTGGAGTGATAAATCCTGTAGAGTTGGAAGTCACCGCAGCTGTTGAATCTTGACCATGATTCAAATCAATTGCCAGAGTTCTTGTAATAACAACATCATAAATGGGTTCAAAATCTTGTTTGATAATTTTCAAAACGTCTTCATAATTGATCCAATTGATGTTCAACTTTGTAAATTTTTGTAACTCTTCATTGAAATTTTCCATTTGCTTTGAAGTTGATCTGAAACTGAAGTTTCCTAAAAATGGATAAAAATAATTAAATAATGGTGTCTTTTCTTTTTCTTCGATTGATTTTTTGTTATTTGACAACTCTTGATATTTGTCATAAAATTTTTCAATACCTAAGATCATTATAACCTGTAAGTCAGCACAATATTGAACCCCATCTTTTTCAAAATGGTAAAGTGGTAAATAAGCCAAAACTTCTTCTTTTGTTCTGCTACCATCAAATGTTGCCTTTTGTAAACCATAAGGATATTGACTTCTAATATTGCGACGTCTTTCAATCTCCTCCTTTTGGGACATGATTTGTTTTTTCTCTTCCTCCATCTTGGCTCTAGCTTCATTTTCTTGAGCTTCTTTCAATTTACGCTCTGCTTGCAACTCAGCAAGTTTCTTCAACTCTTCTTCCTTCTTTTTCTCAGCAGTTTCAAAATCATTCAGGAATTGTTGTTCTCTAGCTTTACGCTTAGCTGCTCTAATAGCTTCAAATTCTTCACGTTTCTTTGATTCTTCCCTCTCTCTTTCTAAACGCTTCTTTGCATCTTCTATTTCTTTTAATTTACGTTTTTGAGCTTCTTCTTTTTCTTTTTCATCTCTCTTCTTAGCATCCTCTTTCTCTTTAGCAGCTCTCAATTCATTAGCTTCCTCAACCTTTCTCAATTCTTCTTTTTCTTTGATCAATCTAGCTTGTTTTTCTTCATAAGATTCCACAGGTTGGTCAATTTTTTGGACTTTGACATGATCTTTTGCATCACTGCTATGTGTTCTTTTCATAGATTCTGATTTTGGACCCGAAAATTTAGATTCAACAGGTTTTGGTTTGATAACTTCATGAGATCTTGATTTTTCCACTTTATGATCCCTTTCCTTCATTGTTTCAGTTGCAGGAGCAGATGAGCGTTCATGTTGTTGCTTTTGATTACTGTGATGTTTTTTCTTTTTCAGTTCATGTGTATCTTGTTGTTCATCTTTCAAGCTAATTTTTCTTTTCTTAACTTTAGTATCATTAGAGCTTTTAGCACCTGGATTTGATTGATTTGAAACCTTGTTTAAAGCATCAGTCAACAATCTGATTTCCTCTTCATCAGATATTAAAGAATCTTTAGCTATTTCCAGCACACTTTTATTATCTCTTGAAAGCTTTGCCGGATCAGCACCAGCTTGTAACAATAACTTCACAGTGTCAATATGACCACGTCCAACGGTTTGCATCAAAGGAGTTAAACCTTTTTCATCGGTAACATCAATTTTTGCACCAAATGCAAGAAATAAATTGACAACTTCAGTATGACCAAATTTAGCAGCGAGAGCTAATGCTTCAGAGTCAGGAGGACCACCATTTTCAAGATATGTAC
Source organism: Hansenula anomala (assembly GCF_001661255.1). Taxonomy (NCBI): domain Eukaryota; kingdom Fungi; phylum Ascomycota; class Saccharomycetes; order Phaffomycetales; family Wickerhamomycetaceae; genus Hansenula; species Hansenula anomala. The sequence continues at coordinate 1,027,294 of NW_017567115.1, forward strand.
CAACGAATTGAACATCACCATCACTAGCTTTTGAAAAAACCGCTTCTCTACCCTCTTTTGTGGTAAAATCGACAAGTAGCAGATCATTTCTAGGACCTCTTTTACGAGATCTGGGATTGTTTCTAGAATGCGAATTTGAACGATCTTCATCATAACTCGAATCTCCCAAATCAGATGCTGTTCCTGATACATCAATTTGTTTTGACTTCAATGCCAATGTTGCTTCCCTCAATATCACTTTCAATTCAGGGGTATTTGGATGTGAATCTTCAAGAGAGTCAAGAGCATTCTGTCCATGGCTATTTTGAATCCTTGGGTCTGCCCCATATTTCAAAAGCATTTTCACTGTAGAAATATGTCCATTAGCAGCAGCATCAATTAATGGAGTATCAAGGACTTCAGGGCCCGATCTAAGATTAATATGAGCATTATGTTGCAGTAGTAATTCCACGATTTTAGTATGTCCATTCAATGCAGCATCGTGTAATGCAGAATTACCAGCATTATCTTGATCATTAACTTCAGCACCTTCTTCAAGTAATCTTTTAGCCTCTTCTAACTTTCCTTTATCACAGGCTCTTTGTAATTTTGCTCGTCCACTTTGATCTTTTCCTTTGGATCTCTTTGCTGTTGAACTATGTCTTTGAGGTGAAACTGATTTAGACTGACTTCTTCTTTCCAACTTTCCCAATATTAACTTTTTGTGATATGATGAGGAGTCCAAATCTTGATGATTGCCTTCTAATGCCGTTTTCTTGTCAGAAACATCTGATCCCATTTCAGATTTTCTAACTAATCTACCTCTTCTCGGTTTTGGAGGAGAGTCACCATGGACAGTTTCAGCATCTGAATCTTCAGCAACACTAAGCTCGCCTCCTGGAGTATTTTGTTTTCTTCTTGGTGTTCTGGTAATATCACCTTCATCAGAATTTGAATCACTTTCAGGAATTCTTGGTGGGATATGGAAGGAACGTGATGCATCCTGTTTGTCTGCTGACGATGAGGAAGGAAGTATTGACAATTCCGAAGACAAAGTTGAAACTGGACTCTTGGAAGCGTCAGAGGTTTTATCTTTAGGAGTTTCTTGAATGGTTGGATCTTCCCTCTTTACTTCAGTTGATGTACTTTCAGTGGACACTTGTCTCTTTGCTTCTGGTTGTTGATTTTCCTCTATATTAACATCTGCGACACTGTCTTCTGTCATGGTGACATCTTCGTTAGACGAAGTGGTTGGATTTGCTTTGGTTTCCTCCAATTCTTTGATTTTCTTCTCTTCAATTTCTTGTTTTCTTTTCTTAACATTCGAAAGATAACTTGCAAACGATGTTGAAGGTTTGGATTTACCAGATGCTAGTTCTTCAATCTCAGAACCTTCTTTGACAAGTTTATCTTCAGACTTTATTGGGTCAGTTGTGGTATTTGTGGACTCATTTGGTTCTTTGGTATCTTTATTGTTACTTGAATCTGTGATGATATGCTCAGCTTCTTTTGAATCAGATTTCTCCTTAGCATCCTCTGAACTAGGTTTCTCACGACTTTGAATTGAAGGTGCATTGTTCTTGATTTCATTTGTAGTTTTTGAAGGTTGAGAAGCCGTTAAAGGTTTGTGACCAAATATATTTGAACTTGAGCCAAACACACTGCTACGCTTGTGGCCTCCCGTAGCACCTGGGCGCTGATTGTCTTGTGGCGAGCGCTCCTTGTTGCCTGTGCCTGTGTTCATAATCAAATAAGGCTCCAGCACCGCAATACCTTTGATTCTTGAAACTTGTTGTATTTAATGCTCATTTTCTGAGTTGTTCCTGCTTAAATTTGTGGTTTTTTTTCCTCCTAGCAAAAACCAAAAAAAACACATTCGCGAGTTTCGCGAACACATTAAAATTGAGATGAGAGAGCGAAAAGAGAGAAAGAAGTGATGGATTTGGTGGAATTTGAGTGTAAAGAGTGTATATTGAAAGTAGTGGCTAGTGGCTATCCTTTCTGCTGTCAGAATTATAGTTTGACCTCTTATTTTAACCCAATGCTGTCAAAGTAGCCGATGTTTTTGAGGTTTCGAGAAAATGTGTCAAAGCTTCACGGCCGATAAAGCGTTTTCTTGGTACAAATTCTAAAACAAAACTCGAATGGACCTCAAATTAATGTCTTTAGCGTGATCAATACTAAGGATCAAGATTTATCCTCAAGGCAATCGAGTACAATAATACTCGCCGTCTTCTTGCCATTGAGGTCTAGCTGTTGGTATAATTGATAGCTAGAGCTCAACACTCCCAACGGCTCAAGCGGATTTTTAACAAGTTTATTTGTAATAGTTTTCAGCATCAATCATCATAGTCTTAGCAATATCAGCTTATACATTAAGGAAAGTGTTCAGCCAAGGTGTAAGATATCAATAACAACTTTCCTTTATATTCTCAGGCTCAAGTTTCATTATCAGGGGGTTAGCTAAAATTGGTCATGGATGCTATAAACAACTTTGCTCAAAAACTCGAAGGTGTACCAGGCTATGACATGGCCGTTGATTGGATCAATGATAAGGCTGGGGAAAAGTATCAAACTAAAGGTGAGTTAAAATTACAACTGTGATGTCTTTCTTGACCAAAACCACTGACTTTTAATACCTAGATCCATTTTACGTTGAAATCCATGGCAAGAAGAAGAGAAGAAAAGCTCCAGAAACTTGTTCAAAACAAGAACAAAAATCTTGGAAAAGAGTCAAGAAAAGGGCTTGGTTAGATGATAAAAACTTCTTTGGTTGTTATCCTATTGATTTAGGGTTAGGTCTTGCCCCATTATTAACTCTTGTACCAGTGATTGGCCCATTATTAATGTTTGCAATTCATGGACGTTTAGTTTCAATAGCTGATCAAGAATTCCATTTACCACCAGCAACAATTGCCAAGATGCATGGGAACATTGGATTTGATTTATTAATATCACTTCCCCCTATAATTGGGAGTTTATTTAGTTGGATGAATGGTTGTTCTACAAGAAATGCTGCGATGGTTCATACTTTTCTTGTCAAGAGAGAACGCGCAAAGGAAGAGGAGAGATTACATCAAATGAATGTAAATACAGATGCACCTGATAATCTTTCAGGTGCTCACTCATTTCAAGCTTATCAGAATCAACGAATCAATTCAAATCAAACGTCACAAGGAACTCAGTATAAAGGTAGAAGTTCTCATCAAGAAAATATAACACAACCTCAACAAGCATTCACCAGGCCTCAACATCATCAAGTGCCTCCAGGCTCACCAGCCATACGCCAGGAAATACCCACAGTGTTACCTCATTCTGCACAACAATCTAGAAAGCCACCACCACCAGAAACATACGCTCAAAACACCAGTAATTCAACTGATTATGCACAGGAACGGGGTCGTCAATTCTGACAGTGACAAAATTATCAATCTACAAATCATATTCATACAGGACATTTTAAAAAAAACAGACCTTGTAATAGTATTAAAAAATGTATTCACGAACGCCTATATTCCATAATGTCCTCTTGTAGTCAGTTAATAATTGTACTTTAATTCACCTTAATTGCATAAAAGCATCCAGTAAAACAGATTGTGGACCACTATCATTTTTATTTTTTTCAAAAACGTTCCAAAATCTTAGGGTTTCATCACCAGATCCTGTGACAACAGTTTGTCCATCTGGACTTAAAGATAGATATAAAACTCTATAAGTATGACCAGTTAATGAAGCAACTTGTGACATTTGAGGATATTTCCAAATCATGACTTGATTTTTAGAATATCCATGGGTAGATACCAATTCAACAGAATTAATTGACCAGCATAAATTACAAACCTGTGAACCAGTATCAATATCACTCAATTTTTGTCCATTTAAAACATTCCATATCTTGATACGACGATCTGAAGTACCACCACCACTTGCCAATACACCTCTTTGATGTGGAGACCAACTAAGAGCTTTGATAGCTGCATTGTGTTCAAATTTATGTAATGGTGTATCATTTAATCCATCCCAAACATACAATTTATTATCATTACCTCCAGAGGCTAATTTATTTTCTTCAACATTCCATTTCAATCCACAAACTTCTTGTTTATGATAATTTATAACCTTCATATAATGTTCAGCTTGTCTAACATCTCTATGTAATATTGTTCGATCTCTTGAACCTGAACTTAGTATATGTTCATTCCAACTTAATGATGAAGCTCTTGAAGTATGACCAGTCATAGTTCTTGTACATTTTGAAGTTGTAGCATCCCAGATCTGTACTGCACCAGTATTTGTTCCAACAGCGATATGTGTACCAGCACCTATCCATGATAAACTTGTAATTTTGTCATGATTTCCTAAATCACATAATTTATCCACTGAACCTGATGAAGCATTCCAAAGATACACTGATGAGCCTAATCCAACACCTAATATATCTTGTGACCCCCAGTCTAATAAGTTTAGATAGAAATCATCAACTAATTCTGGAGCATCTAATACTCTATAGGGTACTTTAGCAATTGCTCTTGGTTTCTTTGTTGGTGATAATAATAATTTTTGAGAATCTATTCTCACTGGTGATAAAGAGTACAAATCATTTTCAATTGATGTTGAGGTTGGCCTACTCTTGTTTGGTGATTGATATGAAAATAGATTTGTTGATTGTCTTGGAGTTTTTTGAATATTTGAAGTTGATGAGTTGGAGTTTTCATTTGAAGATCTTGGTGGAGTTATTTGGGTACTTGAATTTGATGACTGTTCTGATTGTTTTTGTCTTGATGATGAGCTTGGTGATGAGAAAGGGACATTATCTCCAAATAGTTCATTCTTGAGCACGGTATTAAAAGTTCTATTAGCTTCCTCTTCTTTTCTATATTCAAGATCATTTGCACTTCCTGTTGTATTCGGTCTTCTTGTACCTAGTTCTTCATTACTCAATGAGAAAGCAGCCTGAAGGTCAACACCTGTTCTATTTGGAATGTATCTATCACTATAAATGACTTTTTTCCTCCTTGGAGATTGTTGAATTATAGGAGGAGGATTCAAATTTGTAGTGGACCTCGAAGGTGAACTAGGAGTAGTGAAACTTCTATTATCCCTATTGGACATTTTACCTTTGAGGAGCTGATATGTATAGTTTCCTGATCTGTTGTGGTTGTTGTTGTTTGTAATATGCTCAGTCCTCTATTTTGTGGATTTGGACGTAACTGTGGAAATAATCAGACTATGACCAGCCAAATGAATGGGGGAAATCAGCAAAATTAACAATTAAGGCAGAGCTAGCAAATTGGTTGAGTTGGGATAGAGCAATATTGGTTGAGTATGATAGTGTGTGAATGGCCTAATTGAAGTTAATCCTGTTCAAATGGTAAACCTCAGCTCATTCATTTTCTCACATACGTTTTGTAAACTTCCAGTTTATCTTCAAAAAAAAAAAATAACGGATATTATTATGTAATAGATTACAAAGCATAATAAAGATAGTCCAACATTAATTGGATAAAATTGTATGTGAAAGCTTGATAATAGAGGTCAAAATGAAGTTTTATAGGTACTTTTATCATCTCTACAGCTTTTTGTCCAAAATGATAGTGGAAAAGGGCTTAGTTGAGTAAAAAAATGATCAACTTGGTATAAAGTATTAAATCCATTCTAGTTAAACCCTTTCTTCATCTTTTCTTGAACGATATCAATCTTATCTTGAGCAGTTTGAGATTTATCAGTTCTAGTTCCGATTCTTATATCACTTTGTACTCTTAATACACCCTCTTTGTGTAACATTTCATGAAGCTGACCAATAACATTGCAACATTCAGACCATTCACCTTCTAATGTGCTTCCTGCTGAATGTAGAGTGTGTTTAATACCACTTTTTTCTAGATATAATTGGACTTTAGCAACTTCATCTGATACTGAGGCCGAACCAGTACCAATCTATTCAAATTTGTTAATCTTGTTGATCCATATTATTGGCAAAATCATTAATCTCTAAATACTCACTGGAATAATACAAACATCAGCCAAACAATGGAGCTTCACAGGTTGAGACATCTTTGCGATTGTAGTCAATGACCTTTTGAACATACTACAATTAAGAACGAGGTGAACTAAAAGATCGTTGAAGTTGAATCAAAGAACATGCGATTGTCTCAAAGATTTTGTGGACGTTTTCCCCTAGGTGTAAGGATGTTATCAGAGTTTATGCAGATACAGGTATTTAAAACATAAATGATACTAAAAATTAAGTTAGAACTATACAAGTCTTAATCAGTTCTTCTCTTTTTAGCTCTATCCCATGCAGATTTTGGTTTTGCCTTTCTTGAAGTATTTAAATCATTTTTATCATTTCTGAAAATCCCCCAATCTTCACCAAAGAATGTATCAGATTCTTGTTTTCTTTTTTGTCTTTTATCCTTTTTGGACATCGATGTTGGCAATCTTGTGAAATTAGATTCTTCATATCTTTGAATCTCAGCTTCTCTTTCACGATCTTTTGTAGTTTTAACACCACCTCTACCATGATTCAAGATTGTAGAACCAATAGAATTTTCAACCATTGGAGCATCACCAGATTCCATCAAATATTCCTCCATAGATTGCATCTTGTTACTACCATTTTTGGTTCTTTTACCACTATCTTTGAATTCTTGTGGAGGTAATGTAGCAGCGATTTTAGGTGGTTTATATTTCTCAACTTTTTCACCACTCTTAGAAGAATCTTTAGCTTTCTTATCTTTTTGTAATGATTTCACTAATGCTGATGCATCAGGTTTATAGTTTAATTCATCTTCTGAGTCGCTTTCCTCCTCACTATCATCTGCATCCTCACTTTCATCTTCATCATCTTGATTTTCTTGATCTTGTAATTTTTTATTAACAGCTTGTTCACTTGAATCTTTTTCCATCTTGTTATAATTTCTAATCATTTTTTCCAATTGATATGATAATTTTTTCTCTAAATTTTTGATACCTCTTTCTAAAACAACTCTTTGAGTTATTGAACCTTTAACAGCTTTTAATTTTTGTTCATCAATTTCTTTAGTATTATTTGTCTTTAGACTTTCGACTCTTGCCAGTATTATAAGAGCTAGATTGTTTAAATATGATAGAATAGCATTGTTTTTCAAATCCAATAATGAAACACCTTCAGGTATTGGTTGATTGGTTTTGGATAATAAATCTGTAACTAATACAGGTAATTCTGGAGATTCAACTCTAGAGTGTAAACCAGTAACAGCAGCATCTGTAGCCTGTAGAGAGGCGTTGATACCTTTCAATATTTCATCTAATGACTGACTCATAATAGTATTCCAACTAGCTTGTATCAAGATATTCAGCTGATAAAACCATTTGATTGAGCTCATATAAAAGAATTTTTTTTCCTACCCTTTGGCTGGTGTGGTGCCAACCAGATACAATTCGCGAAGCTATCTAAACAATACACTTCGGTGCAAAGAGATGGATATTTGATGGATTTATTTGCAAATTTACAGGTATATTATTATAGTATAATGAGATCTATCTACAAATTTTCAAATACATTCTCTTATATAATTTACCCACTTATCACCAAAATTAGATTAATTATGCTTCCCCTACCACCTCATCTCCAGAGTTACCCTGAGAAACCAGCATAAAATTTTTTTTTTTTGTATGGGATTTCTTTTTAAGAAAAGAATAAACATTTTTGTTAAAAACTCTTTCAACTTTATACTTGGATAGGCTTTTTTATCATTAAGAAAAGGCTCAGATCCCATTGACAAGATGCCTCAAAACGAATATATTGAACAACATATAAAGCAACATGGTCGTCGTTTAGATCATGAAGAAAGAAAACGTAAGAGACTTGCAAGAGAAGGTCACAGAGTTTCTAAAGATGCACAAAATTTGAAGGGTTGGAGAGGTAAACAATTTGCTAAGAAACGTTATGCTGAAAAAGTTGCTATGAAGAAGAAGATTAAAGCTCATGAAGAGAGTAAAATCAAAGGTCCAACTAAACCTGTTGAAGATGATGGTGAAGCTTTACCAACTTATTTATTAGATCGTCAACAAACAAATACTGCTAAAGCCATTTCTTCATCAATTAAACAAAAAAGAATGGAAAAAGCTGATAAATTCTCAGTCCCATTACCAAAAGTTCGTGGTATTAGTGAAGAAGAAATGTTTAAAGTTATCAAGACTGGTAAATCTAAATCTAAGGCATGGAAGAGAATGATTACAAAACATACATTTGTTGGTGAAGGTTTCACAAGAAGACCTGTTAAAATGGAAAGAATCATCAGACCTTCAGCTCTTAGACAGAAAAAGGCAAATGTTACACATCCAGAATTAGCTGTCACTGTGTTTTTACCAATTTTGGGTGTTAAAAAGAATCCTCAAAGTCCAATGTATACACAATTGGGTGTGTTGACTAAAGGTACCATAATTGAAGTGAATGTTAGTGAAATGGGATTGGTTACTGCTGGTGGTAAAGTTGTTTGGGGTAAATATGCACAAATCACAAATGAACCTGATAGAGATGGTTGTGTCAATGCTGTTTTGTTGGTTTAGTAGAGATAGTTATTTCATTTTGCATTATTCATCACAAATATGGTTTATTTTTTATTATCCTTTTTATCTGATTTGTATAGTACTTTTGGTTTTCTATTCTGAGTGGTTTTTGTTTTAATGAATTGGGTTTACTAGTATGGCTTTAGTTGTAGACATCATCTTACCGAGGAGGAAAGCCTATTGCAAACGGAAAAAAAGGGCAGTGAACAAGAGATGGTTCTATTCAATTCTATCACTATAATAAACCCATATTATTCCTTACATCACCATTTCCACTAACAAATTCATGAATATTCTAGCACTTTATTTTACTCTTCTATGCTTAATCAAATCCGGTTGCCGAATTCTCGAAAAAAAAATCAACCGCTTAAAAACGAGTCAGTTGAACTCCAGGTTTTCGTGAGGTCTAAAACAAGATTATTGTAAGCAGTTCTCTTGAGCTCTGAATCCCAACTATTTTGCTGGTCACTGGCCACTCATATTATCCAAAGAGGAACAGAGCTTTATCTATTTATTCATTTTGCTGCTATTTATTTGAGAAAAGATCAAGAACGGCTTAGTCAGTGCTTCTTCTCCAAAAGTTTATTGATTTTATAATACTTGTTCAATACCAACACACTATTCAAATGATGACTCCAATGAAAATGGATTCAAATAGCCCTTCAGTTAGTCCTTCTGGTCAGTTCAACGAAGGTCTACAGACGTCGCTTGACGAAGTCTCGCCTTCCGGTGATGTGAAGGATATCAACAATAACAACAATAGTAATGATGAAGATGAATACGATGGTGATGGAAACAAAAGGAAAAGAAAGAAACGACCACCAGGGAATTACAGATGCGATTTTAATGGTTGTGAAAAGGTTTTTTCAAGAGCTGAACATTTAGCAAGACATAAATTAAACCATAATCCCACTGTTATTTATAATTGTCCATGGGAAAACTGTCTTAAATCATTTGTACGGAAGGATTTATTAGAAAGACATGTTAAAAGACATGAAATTCGTAAAATGAAGGATGAAGCCAAATTGAAAGCTGTTAATAATAATAAGATTGATGAAAAAAGACAGTATACAAGGAAAAAAAGAAAGTTGAACCAGTGGATCCAGTTGAAGAGAGTAAGAAAGTACCAATCAATTCATTAGATTCTATAATCTTACCAAATATTGAAGATCAGACCAGTGTTGATATCCATAATTATGGGAATGATGCTCATTTAAGTGCTGCAAATGACGAATTAGATGCTCTACGACAAGGTTCAATAGTTCAAGGTGAAACAACATTACTCACAGAAAAACATCATAGGTCTAATAATAACAATAACAACACCAAAACTCTAGGGTCTCATCCAATTCATAATCCAACAACAAATCCTCAAGATCCAGAAAATTCAAACAATGCAGCAAGTCCATCAAATTTGATTAGTTGGTTATTTGATGAAAATCAAGCAGATATGGGACATTTAGATACAGGACCAAATTTCAGTGGTGGTAATTTTTTCAATCCAAATGATGATCCATTTGGATTATCTTCAAACTTACTTGATGATATTTTACAGATCCCACCAAATTTCCCAAATCCTGCTCAACAAACTTTGATAACACCAGAAATTAGACAAATTTTAATCAACCTAGTTCCAGCTATTGCAAATCATGAATATTTTAATCATTTGGAAACATTTTTGGATCTTTATTGGACTTGTTTCCATGTTCAATATCCAATTTTACATAAACCTTCATTTAATACTTTTACTTGCCATCCAATATTATTACTGAGTATGATTATGACAGGTGCAAGTTATGCTAAATGTGAACCAAATAATTTTTTCAAAAATGATAAAAATCCAAGAGAATTTGCAGATTTAATTGCAGATCCTTTAAGATTAATTATTTTCAGTTGTGAGGAGTTTCATCCACCTTCTCAAGTTTATATCATCCAAAGTTTATTATTATTGGAGTGCTATGAAAGATTTGCTACAAATAGAAAATTACATGAACGTGCCTTTTTACATCATGGTACCACAATTCAATTGTTAAGAAGAAGTCCAGGACTAGGTGGGAATCCATTAAAGAATAAAACTGAATATAATAGACGTCATAATGCCACTATTTGGGAAAAATGGATTGAATTTGAAAGTGTTAAAAGAGCTGCATTGTTTGCATTTTATATTGATTCAACTCATTCGATGGTTTTCGGTTATCAATTGATGTTATTCTCAAATCATATTCAACTAAATTTACCTTGTGATGATGATTTATGGGAAAGTTATTTAACACCAAAGGAAATTCCTAATAGGAATGATTCAATGCCATTTTTGGTGGGGTTAAAGAAAATATTGAATAGAGAACATGTCAATACTGGTATTTTTGGTAAGAAAATATTGTTAGCTGGATTATTATCAATCATGTTTCAGATGCAACAACGTGATTTACAAGGGTCCATTTTAGAATTTGAACAATTGAGAGATACATGGAAGGATACTTTAAGTTTGGCATTTGATTATTGGAATTGTGATATTATGAAAAGTTGTTGCAATTCAGAAAGCAGTTATTTATTGAAGAATGAATCCTTAAAGACCCTGAGACCATTTTCATTATCTCAATCAGATACAAGATGCAAATTACCAGTGTATCATATGGCTCAAATCACGCTAAGAATTCAACATTATGATTATTATATCTTTGCAGGGGCACCATGGAGAATGAATGTTCAAGCTGAAGCTTCAGATTATGAACTAGTTGGTAAAAAAGTTCGCGAATGGGCAAATTCACCAAATGGGAGAGTTTCAGTTGTTTATGCATATTTGTTCCTATTTGAAATGTTTTTAACTCCACAAGATTCTGTTGATCAATTGAATTTACCTTATGATTCAGACTCGGATGCGGTTCTAAACAGATTGAACGTCTTAGCACTGGTCACACTACTAACATGGTCATATAACTTTGTATTGAAGGGACCAGAATCTACTCCATTAAGTGGCTCAACAGAATTGGTTTCAACAAAGAACTTGTACTCAATTGAAGATGGCTATAACTACTTAAGAAGGGTTAGAAATGATTTATCAAGATTAACAGGAAGAATGCTTCATACATTGAAACCGATTGATAGTGTCACTTTCCACAACACGGTTTTACAGTATGCATTTCATTTAGAATCTGTGGAGAATAAGCATTTTATGACTGGATTATTGGGTATGATTTCCACAAGATTTGAAGAGTGTTATTGGGAAGTTGGTAATGAATTCTCCAGATTGATTGAGAATTGTCGTCGTAGAAGCTTTGGAAGTGATAAGGTACGCTGTGATGATATGTACAAGACGGCAACGGAATGAATTTATAAAATTTAATGACTAATTGTTAATTTAATTGTATAAATTGTAAGCTCTGCCAAAGTTTGTCTGTTCAATAATAATTACGAAATTATTCGCGAATTTGGTTGCCAATCGTCTTGCACCTTCCGCATTGGGCTAATTTATGGTATGCGCAGCAGTACTAAGACTTTTGGCAAAAAAACCATTCGTATGTGGCTAAAAGAAAAAGATTTTAAGCAGGGTGCGTTGGTGAAATTGAGTGTGTCTTGATATAAATACCCTTTGATTGTTTCCTTGTGGACCTCAAATGAACAGTTGACCTGTCAGGAAAGTGCTGCTTGTTTTTAGAAAAGTGTTGCTGGGTTTTTGCTGGTAATTGGTGTGGTTATAGTGTGGATTCCATTATTCGTTTAGATATATTTGGTGTGAAATCATAGCGGCTTATTACAATGAATACAGACGTGATAACATCTACACATTATAACGACTTGTTCGTTCCTGAAGCGGAAAGGGTTGACCTTCATGTTAGGGGCTTGACTGTGAACTTGAACAAATCAAGATTGGCTAAAGAGAAGAAGAAGAAGCAGTTCAAGGAGAAGATAGAGAATGATGTTGAATCTGTTGCCGAAGTTAAAAAAATCTTGAATAATATCAATCTTGACTTGGAAAAGGGTAAAGTTTTAGCTATTTTAGGGGCTTCAGGGTCTGGTAAGACCACTTTGTTGAACACTTTATCATCAAGAATGAGTTTTGCTAAATCTAAAGATAATCCTTTCCAATTCGAAGGTATGGTTCAATATTCTCAAACAAATCCAAATATTTCATACCTTTTACAAGAGGATCTTTTCATGCCTGGGTTGACAGTTCGAGAGATTTTAAAATTTACTGCACAATTAAAATTACCAAATTCATCAAATGCTGAACAAACAAAATTGATTGATTATCTTTTTGATTCATTAAATTTAAGAAAAGTTGAAAACACAATAGTGAATGATTTCAAATATCATACAACTTTAAGTGGTGGTGAAAGAAGAAGAGTGTCATTAGCTATCCAATTATTAACAAAACCTTCTGTATTATTCTTAGATGAACCTACAACTGGGTTAGATTCAAACACTTCAATTAATTTAGTTCAAACTGTTAAAGATTTGGCACAAAATTTTGGTATTACAATAATTTTAACAATCCATCAACCAAGATTTGAAATTTTAGAAATTGTGGACAAGATTTGTTTATTAGCCAAAGGTGGGTCAATGTTATTTACTGGTTCTCTTGAAGATGGTTATAAATATTTTGATCAATTAGAGTTAAATGATGGTGATGATGTTCAAGAAGAGTCGAATTTCGCTGATTTCTTATTATCAATTTCTTCAATTGATAAAACAATGTCAAAAGAAGTTGAATTGAAAACTCAAGCTCGTGTTGATAAATTGGTGACAAATTGGGCAAAAGTTCAACCATTACAACAAGATGTTGAATACTACAACTCTTTTGAATCAGGAGCACCAATTTTCAATCAAAATAAAACACATAAATTACCATTTTACCGTGAAATTTGGGTATTAATGCATAGATGTACAATTGTAACAATTAGAGATTTGAAAAGTATGTTTACATTCCATTTCATTATGACATTTTTGGCAATTGTTTGTGGATGGTGTTTTTATAAACCAAAAGGTGATTTAGCAGGTATCCGTTCAATAACTTCAACTTTATATGTTTGTTGTGAAGTTTTAGGTTTTACACCTTTATTATATGAAATTGAAAGATTATGTGCCACTGATGGTAAATTTTTTGTTAAAGAGTATAAAGAGGGGATTTATTCAATTAGTGGATTTTTAATTGCTAGAAAATTGGTTAAATTAGCATTAGAAGATGTTCCAATTACTATTGTTTGGTCAGTTATTACATTTTATATGTGGGGGTTGAATGGATCAAGTAATTTTGGTATTTATTTCATTAATAATTTTTTAATTTATACCGTGGGGATGGCTACTGCATTTCTTTGTTTTATGATGGGTAAATATGATTTTGGAACTGCAAGTTTAATGTCAAATTTATTTTATCAATTACAAAATTCAGCTTGTGGTTATTTTATTAATGCTAAAACCATGCCAGTTTATGTTAGATGGACGAAATATTTGGCAAACTTTTGGTATGGATTTGGAAGTTTAGTTTCAAACCAATACACTGGTTTTATTGGTGATTGTCCTTTTGAAACTGGCTCTAGTGAATGTTATGAATATACCGGTGAATATGTTTTAGATAATCTGGGGTATCCAAAAAACTGGTTTGCAGTACCATTATGTGTTAATCTTTGTTGGGGGTTAGGTTTTTACATTATTACTGGTGTATTATTGTGGTATCAATGTAAAAGGAAAACAGTTAAAGTTGTTAAACCAATTAATAATAAAAAAATTGATTTATTATCTTCAAAAATTACAGAAATTGATGCACAAAAATTTATGAAAAAATTCAACTCAACACATTTCCAACAAGATGTTATAATTTCATTAAAAGATATTTCATTAACTTTGAAGAAATCATTTTGGAGGAATTCAATTTTGCGAAAACCTTATAATGGGAAACAATTGTTGAAAAAAATTGAATCAAGTTTCAAACCAGGTGTTAATGCAATCATGGGTCCTTCAGGTTCTGGTAAAACAACATTATTGAATTTCCTCACGGGAAGAACTCGTTATAGTACAATAAGTGCACAAGGTGATGTTTTATTAAATGGACAAACAATTCCATTTGATTTGTTGAAAAAGATCACTACATATGTTGTTCAAGATGATAATGTTTTAATTCCAACCTTAACAGTTCGTGAGACTTTATGGTATCAAGCTAAATTAAGATTAGATGTTTCACAACATGATTATATTCCAATTATTGTTAATGATTTGATTAGAAAGATGGGATTAAGTGATGTTGCCAATATTCCAATTGGTGATGGTAATGTTAAAGGTATTTCCGGTGGTGAAAAAAGAAGAGTTTCAATTGCGATTCAATTATTAAACGATTCCAAGATTTTATTATTAGATGAACCAACCTCCGGGTTAGATTCGTTTACTTCAAGTTCAATAATTTCTTTATTAAATGAATTGGCAATTAATGAACAAAAGACAATTATTTTAACAATTCATCAACCAAAAATTGAAATTTTTGAAAAATTTGACAATATTTTATTGTTATCAGATGGATATGTTATTTATGATGGTAAACCAAATGGATTAATTGAACATTTTGCGGAAATGGGGTTCAAACCTGAATATAATATGAATTTTGCAGATTATATTTTGGATGTTATTTCAGGTAAAGGATTTGGTGGAGAAGATATTACACAAAAGATGGTTGAAGGTTGGAGAAGTTTTAAAACTCGTGATTTAAGTTATTCACCTATAGTGGAGACTCCAAATTATCAAATTGAAGATTTCAAAAAATTGATTAAAAGACCACAAAGTTTTAAGAATGCATTTCGTCCAATTTTAGAAAGACAGTTTAAAGTGTTGATGAGATCTCCGGATGTTTTATTTTGTCGTATTGGACAATTGCTTGGGTTATCTATAGTGCATGCCTTATATTTTTCACCATTGAAGAATAATTCAGAATCTATTGGAAACAGATTAGGTTTGATTCAAGAAGTTTTAAATTTATATTTTTGTGGATTAATCAATAATGTTACAGCTTTCCCAATTGAAAAGAATACATTTTATCAAGAATTTGAAGATAATACATATTCACCAATTACATTTATGTTGTGTTATTTGATTAATGAAGTACCATTTGAAATTGTTGGATCTTTTATTTTTTCAATTTTCATTGTTTTAGTTGTTGGATTACCAAGAAATGGAGGGATGTTTTTCACAATGTTTTATATGTGTGTTGTTACAATTAATGCTGGTGAAAGTGTTGGTATGATGTTTACCACTATCTTTGATCATCTTGGAATTGCAGTTAATTTCGTTGCAAATTTATTAGTGATTGCCATTTTCATGGGTGGTACAATGTCGTTACATATGCCAATTTTGTTTAAGGCTTTTAACTATATAAGTCCTTTGAAATATGGAGTTTTAGCATTAGCAGAGTTAGGATTTGATGGACAAACGTTTGAATGTTCAGGTGGTGATTCAAGTTGTCTTTTGAATACAGGGGAAGCAGTTATGGATCAGTACAAGTTGAATAGTAATTTTGCCATGAATTTTGTTGCAGTTGCCATCATAGTTGTTGTATATAGATTGGTGGCCTATGGTATATTTGAGTTGAAGGTTAGATACTTGAGAAAGTAGATATAATAGATAAATGATAGATGATCATTATGATTATAGTTGTAGATATAATTAGACCACCTCCACCCAGTCGCTTAGCAGAACCTAATTAGATCAACTGATCAATAGCTGAAAACACCTTTTAATGAGCTCTATACCCTTTACAGATCTCTCCATCGTCGTATGAACCCGGACTGTCAGACCCAAATGCGGTAGTTTGTGAGGAGAGGGTTAAAGTGTCACTTAAAAGGGTATATTCCGAGGAGACCATGGCCTCTTAACCAGTCGGATCTGGAATTGCACGGTATAAGCTCAATTCCAAGACAAGAAAAGTCACAATTTGTATAAATTTAAAGAGCAAGTGCCAAATCCAGTTTATCTTTAGCCATCAACAAGTTTAGTAAAGATTCATATTTGAATAAATCAATTACACACTTCCCATTTGAGAATCATCCCCATATTCGTCAGCACCTATTCTCACTTTGTCATTGGCTGGACCCACAATTAAAGGCTCCGATTCAGCTTAATTTCACAACATTCAACAGGGCGCTTAACCTCCAGAAAGAGAAGAAGACACATTATCAAAGAACTAAACCAAATACAAACAAAGAACAGATAGATTCTATTATTACAATCACCAGTTCTTAGCTCATTACCACTTCAATCTCATCTCATCGCTTCCAAGTCAAAAAAGCTCTTGGTCGAATATTTGTCGCCTTCCGGTTTTCCACTCACCGAAAGTTTTGTTTTTAGCCGACAGAAGATTCTTTTGTGGAAGAAAAACTGAAAAAAAAAGCTGGGGAAATTTAATTCAACAGTTTGCAGGAATATTTTAAGAAGAGGCACTCATTAGTTCATCCTGTACCTATAAAAAAAACAGTCCACGTATCAAGATTCAACACCTTCATTTTTATTCTCCCATATATAAGCTTACTGGTTCCGTCCATCAAAACAAAATATCCCATACTCATTTATTCCTATAGATCGTTAGGTCATCAGCTGTCCACCAAGGTCATACATACATCATAGTCCATTCTGAAGTTCACCTTAGCATGGATCTATAGTTTTATCACCAAAGTTTTTTCACTTTTTTTTGCATAAACAAACCTTTCATCATATACACTATAAAAGATCATTTCAAATCTTCTACATTCATTATTAACTGCTAGTGTGATTTTGTGTTGAAATTTTCACTGTTCAATTGTTTCATTTATTCAAAGACTATAGATTTGATTTTTCCTTAGCTGCTTATTATTTAAACCAGATACATATCAATCAGTCATTCTGCTAAAGCTTATTAACAACTTATATTTATCAAAATGGAACTACCGAACTCAATATCAGAATCAAAGAAACAACAAATTGAAATCTTTAGAAAGTATGCTAAATACGATGAAGATCGTAAACAACATATTCTTGATTATGATTCTTTTATCAAGTTAATTTCATCTTCAACCAAGTTATACAACAAATTCACAGATCATCATTATAATTATCATCAAATTCCTCATCAAACATTTGGTGTCATTTTCCTAGCCATGGATGAAAAAAATAAAGGTTATATGACAATAAGTGATTGGTTTCAGTTCAACAATTTATTGAATAATAGAAACTATAACTATATCATTCTTTATGAATTTTTCAGAAAATTTGATTCAAATTCAACAAATAAAGCTATTAATTACAACCATAAATTTTTAAGTTTTGATGAATTATTATTGAATTTCGAAGATTTTAAGGCCACTATTCATAAGGCCCAAGAATTTGTATCAAATGATTTCTTGAAATCAAATGGGTTAAATATTGACTGGAATAAATTGAGTTGGTTAAGCTTGTATACATCATCACCATTAAAGTCAAATGCTGATATTTGTGATGTACATAATGAGGTTAAGAACAGAGATGTTTTCATTAATTTGAATTCTGTCATTACCATTTTACAAAGTGATTTAGCTAATGAGAAATTATCAAATTTTTTCGAAAAATTATCAATATGGAATTCTTTAAACAATACTAGGGAGATCTCCAAGAATCAATTGATTTATGTTTTGGAAACCTTATACAGTCACAAGATTTCAAATCAAGTTTTTGACTCTTTGAATTTTTCAAATGAAAAGCTTATCAAATCAACTAATAACTCCATAAATTTCACAGTGGTTAAAGATTTACATTATCTTTTCAATAATTTCGATTTAATTAATCAAATCTTGCTGAAATATTATCAAATTTATAGAGTCAATTCACCAGGTCCAACTTCTTTACCTATTACTAAAAGTGATTTTGTTTCATTTATTAATTTTGAATACAACAAGGTTAACAATATTTCACAATTTTCTCCTGCTCAAATCAACTTGTTATTTTCCATTGTGGCTAATTATAAATCAAACTTGATTGATGCTAAAAAGAAGAATATGTTGAATGAAATCCATCAAGCTGCTCAAAAAATGGCTGAACAAGCAGCTAATGAACCATCGGATCCAGTGGAGTCATCAAATAAATTGGCAACTTTTAAACAGAATTATGATCATGTCACAAATGAAATAAACAATGCTGACTATTTAGATTCAGGTGCTGTTAGTTCTCAATTAACAATTCAAGATTTCCTGCAAATTACAAATCCAAATTATTTAAATGATATTGTACATGAAAATGAAGTTGCAAAACCAAGAATCAATTCAAATTATTATTTCTATCCTGTTTTCGATTCACTTTATAATTTTTCATTGGGATCTGTTGCTGGTGCAATCGGTGCAACTATTGTTTATCCAATTGATTTGATTAAAACAAGAATGCAAGCTCAAAGAGTTTTAATTTATAAAAATTCATTGGATTGTTTTGTAAAAGTTTTATCAAAAGAAGGTATTAGAGGGTTGTATTCAGGTTTAGGTCCCCAATTGATTGGTGTTGCACCTGAAAAGGCTATCAAATTAACTGTTAATGATTTGGCCCGTTCGTTTTTCACTGATAAAATTTCCAAAAAGATTTCATGGCCTTTAGAAGTCTTATCCGGTGCTTGTGCTGGTGCTTGCCAAGTTGTATTTACAAATCCTTTGGAAATTGTCAAGATTAGATTACAAGTTCAAGGTGATTATAATGTTGCTGATAGATTATCAGCTGGTAAACTTATCAGACAATTGGGATTACCTGGTTTATACAGAGGTGCTTCAGCTTGTTTATTAAGAGATGTTCCATTTTCTGCTATTTATTTCCCAACTTATGCTCATATCAAAAAGGACATCTTCAATTATGATCCTTCCAATAAAAGATGTCGTAATAAATTAAAGACTTGGGAATTGTTAGTTAGTGGTGGGTTAGCTGGTATGCCTGCAGCATTTTTAACCACTCCATGTGATGTTATCAAAACAAGACTACAAGTTGATGCTAAACAAGGTGAAACTCAATATAAAGGTATTTTCCATGCTTTCAAAACTATTTTAAGAGAAGAATCACCAAGATCATTCTTTAAAGGTGGTGCTGCAAGAGTTTTAAGATCTTCACCTCAATTTGGTTTTACTTTAGCTGCTTATGAAATTTTCCAGTCTGTATTCCCATTACATGGTTCTGGTTTATCAAATATTGAAACAACACCTTCATCACCTGCTAATTTGACCAAGATTGGTAAAAACACTACAAAGATTCTGAATGATTCAGTTGCTGAAGATATGAAGAAAAGATATTACTTGAATTATTATTACAAGAGTTGTCAAATTTCCAAAACATTTATTGACTTGGATTATAACTTTAAGGATTTCAACTTTGATGTTTACAAAAAGTTTTATGAAGAGTTGAAGAAGAAGGGTGATAATTGATTGTGATGCGTGCTATAAGTGTTTCTGTTACTCAATTGCTTTTATGTTTTTGTTACTTTATTTTTTTTTTCTATGTTTGCTTTACATGTTTTTATTCAATCCTGTGATAATGATTTTATGACTTAATGATACTTGTGATTTAATACTTTTATATTACAACTAGAAACACTATTTATATTAATGAACCTTTTTTTCACATATAGTTTATCTAAATATTATTATATATTAATACATTTATACTTTGTTCAATCTATAGCAATGCAATTGTAGACTAGTTATTCCTTAAGGATCCGTTATGTATTTGTTAAAGACTGACTCATCTATTGAATAATCATTGTTCTTCAATGCTTCGTTGTATGCGTTATCTTTGAACAAGTATTTCCCATTATTCAAAGCTGAAAACAATCTTTTATATGCCTTATTTCTTCTAATCTTTAAACTTTTCTCTTTATTCTCTTTTTGTTGTTGTGTATTTGGGAAATCAAAATCACCAAATCCTGGTGGTGAAGCTTCTCTATCCCAAATTGTTCGATGTCTTGAACTTTTCGAAATAATGGTTTGGTTACCATTTAATTTTGAAGATTCTGCATTCCATTGAAGTCCAGCAAATCCTGGTTTTATTTGATCACCTTTAGCAATTTTATAAAAATTTTCACAATTCTTACAAGATTTTCCATGTTGACATCTTCTCTCTGCACCTCGAAGTACTGCATCATATGCATAATCATAATTATCATTTTTGGATGGATCAATTTTAAAATCTTCATATATCCATTCTCTATTCTCCTTGGGATTATTTGTAAAGTCATATTTTTTTGTTGATGAGGATGTTATTGAGGATTTCATTGTCTTAGACTTCTTTGTCTTCTTCATAGGTGTTAAATCATCTGGAGTGTGTAGTAAAGATTTCTTCATATCAAAACTCTTGGGTATGTTGAAAGGTGTTTGAAACTTAGTGGCAGTTTTTGGTGTTGGGAAATGGGCATTCAAATCATCACTTCCATCTTGTGAATCAACTATTTCTAACGAATCAGTTTCTTCTTTTTTAACTTTAATTGGATTTCTTGTCACTATTGGGGATGAGTGAACCTCTTCAAGGTCTTGCGAAACCGCTTCAGACTTGACAGTTGGTGATGATGGTGGTATTTCGATCGCTGGCACCCTTAAGTCAATTGAATCCTCCATAATAGGTATGTTGTCTTTCGCGTCAAAAGTTTCATAATGTTGGTAACGAGGTTTTTGATATGTAGGTTTGTGGGTTTCGAGCTCATCACCATCCATGGTAAATTGGGTGGGAGCTAGATCTGAGCTTTCATACGTGCGATCTTGATTTTGAGAACTTGAAAAAGAAATATTAGTAGTGGGTTTCTTTGGAAGAGGTTGTTGGTTTTCTTTATCAATATAGATTGATTCAGGCTTTTTTGTACTCTGCTTTGGTTTGGTTGTTTGTTTCAGCATACCGAGTATCCCTGGGTTGTCTGTATTTGCATTATTGGACGGTGATAATGGTGTGCGTTTCTTATATTTTAGTTTTTCTAGCTCTATTTCAAGTTGTTCTTTCTCCTTTATGGTTTGGTTATACTTGACATTCAATCTGTTGTAATCTTGGTTTTTCCTTTCTTCAAGCTTCAACCTTCTCACTAGTTCTTCATTCTTTGACTTCTCCACAGCTAGCTGCTCTTTTAGATTCTTATTCTCCCGTATTTGCTCAGCTACCTGTTGATTGATACTTGATCGTACACCAGCTATTGGTTGTTAGTAACATGGATCATGGCGATACAAAGTCAAAAAACACCATACACTTCTGTTCCAATCCCTCTGCCAAAGCAACTGCTTTCTTTAGCACCAGCGTGAGGCTCTCCTTCTCAGTAGACATGCCCTTAACCAGCTTTCGCAACCAGCTGAAGCTTGTAGACTCGTACGCGTCTATCTGTTTACAATTTCTTGTAAGCACCAGTGCCCACAACCGCCACGAAAGTGCTGACCCGTGGCTTCTTGACAGGTTACGAGAAAAACAAATTGATTGTGAGGAAACTTTATACACATTTCAATTGAATGAAACGTTGCAAATCTTTGAATATTAATACTTGTTGAACTTCAAAAATGTCATTATCTGATTATTTGGCAAAAAATTACCTTTCAGACAACAAAAAAAAACCCAAGAAGTCCAAAAAGGAAAAGAAAGAGAACCACTCTAATATCATAATAGAGAATACACAACCGTTACTAAAAGATGAACCTACTTTTGAGCAACCTACTCAGCTAATTCCTGAAAAGCAGATCAAAAGAAACAAAGGATGGAAAGTTGTTGGTACGGATGAGATTGTGCCCGAAGTAGAGAGAGATGAAGAAATTATTAATAATGACGGACAAAGGATGTCGTCAGGTGCAAAATCTGGTTTACAAACTGCAGAAGAAGTGGCAAAACAGATAAAAGAAAAAGAAGAAGCTGAGCTAAGGTACTTGGAGAATAATTCATCACAGCATTTGGGTAAAAATGCCCAAACTGTGTATAGAGATGCAAGTGGTAGAAAGATAGATATGGAAAAAAGAAGAGAAGAGGCACGTACAAGGCAAATTGAAGAGGAAGAAAGGAAGCGTCTGGAACATAAAAAACGTAATATGGGTCTTGTTCAACTATTAGATTTGGAAGCGAATAGAAAACAGTTAAAAAAAGCTGGTGGCTCCAATTTAGCAAGATACGCTGATGACCAAGAGTTGAACAGTAGGCTGAAGAGCAAAGAGCACGATGATGATCCATTACTATCATTCAAACCAAGCAAATCAAAAAAATACGTCTCAAGAACTGGAAGAAAATTATTCAAAGATGGGTTTCCTGAAAATAGATTTGGAATTGTACCTGGTTGGCGTTGGGATGGTGTTGACAGATCAAATGGCTTTGAAAAGTCATGGTTCAAGAGACAAGCTGAAATGGCTGAGAAGAAGACACTTTCGTATACAATGCAAGAAGATTATTAATAAATGAAGTTATGATTACAATTTGTTTGCTCATAATATAATGTACATTCAAAGGAAAAAAACACTGAGTCGTTCAAGCATCTTTACCTTGTGGTTTTTTGGAATCACCATTTTGTTGATTACCATTACGCTTTCCACCACGAGAAGCAGTATTACCATCACCACGAGTAGACTTACCGCCTCTACCCCTGTTGTTACCTCTACCTCTATTACTTGATCCTTGAACTTTTTTCTTTTCATTAGATTCGGTCTTGCTATCTTGTTGTTGTGGTTGAAATTGTGCAGGTGGTTGAGGCTGTTGAAATTGTGGTGGAAATGGAACTTGGTTTGGGGGGAAACCTGGTGGGACTGGGCCACCTGGTGGAGGATAAACTGGGAAAAACTGTGGTGGGAACCCTGGTGGAATTTGTTGACCAAATTGAGGAATGAATTGTGGTGGAAATTGGCCTGGAGGTGGTGCCGGTGGGAAACCTTGTAACTGGTTCAAAATAGATGCTTGAATATGTTTTGAGCTGTAAGCATTTAATGAAGCATTTGTAGCTTCCTCGCTAGTGGTCTCTTCTTCTTTGCCATTTGCTTTATCTTTATTCTCATCTTTCTTACCTTTCAATAAGGATAACAATTCATGCTCTTTCTTAGTTTTTGGTTTTGTATCCACTTTGGCTTTTGCGGTGTCACCTTTATTCTTTGGCGTTTCACCCTTGGTTGATTTCGCAGCTTCAGGAGCTGCAACAGGTGCTCTTGGTTTGACAGGTTTTCCATTTGCTTGCTTAGAAGTTTTGGATGAATCTTTCTTACCAGCGGATGCCTTAGAGTGATAGATAAATTGCTTGTAGCTCAAATTCAACACCAATGAAGAATCAACGTTCAATGCACGATTGGTTCTTAATCTTCCATCAAATTTATTACCACCCATCAAAGGTTTATCGAAAAGAACTTGTAAAGTGACAGATGAACCAAGACTATTATAAGCAATAACAGTACCTTTTGAAAATAGTGGGACTTTACCAGAATCATGAATATAGACAACACGATCTCCTAATTTGAATGATTGAGATTTCAACTTGTTGAATGAGACAGTTGGGTCTAACACCGCATCTCTTGGAACACCACCCAATTTTTTGGACTCTTCTTTGTCAGCTTGAACAGCGTAAATCTCAATTTGATCCTCAATCTCCTTGATACTCTTTCTGGATAAGGAATCTGACTCAAGAGACACCTTGATAAAATCTGACTTGACCTCTTTCAACCAATCTGTAATTCTCTTCAAGTTTTGTTCAATTGTCTTACTATCTGCTTTAGGCCAAATGCTATTAACTGATGGAACTTGTCTGGAGTTACCTGTTGGTCTTGCAAGAGCATTGAAAAAATCAGGAAACAATTTTCTGTATTGTTGAATCAAGTTGATGGCAAGAATACTGTATTCCCATGTTCTTTCTCCCTTCTTGGTATATCCCAAAACTTTCTCCCTTCTAGAGTCAAATTTCAAATCCAATCCAACGTAAACACGTTGACCTTTTTCATTTTCAATAATGAATGAAGAAGTTATTTTGGATAAAAATAATGGCTGTAAATGAAGATTTCTTGCAACTTCAAATGATGGAAAATACTTGAAGTCTCTATGCTCAGCAGAAGCTTTGATTGCACCAATAGTAGGTTCCGCCTTCATGGATTTCTTGATAACTGAAATGTTCAAACGTGAGGTTGATAAATAACCAGTAACTGTTGCTTCACCACCATATGCATAGTCACCTAAGAAAATAACTTTGGAACCAACAGGGAACTCTTCATTGATTGGGAGAGGTGGTTTCTCAGCGAATCTTTCGTCCTTATGTTTAACTTCATCAACAACCAACTGCAATGGATAAATTTCATCTTCCTTAGAATAGTCTTTAATATAGGCACCAGCAGAATTACGTTTCAAACCTGAAACTGGAACCACTTTAACAAGTGCACGGATATTTTTCAAGTGTATACCTTTAGTGGTTGTATAGTTCTTGAACATGTTGTCCCTTGTAGCTTTAAATTGTTTTGAATCATCCGGATCCATAGATCTAGATGCCACCTTTGAACCCTTATCAGTTTTTGACAAATAATACTCTGTTGAACCGTCTTGGATTGAAATTATTTTTGATTCTCTCAAATAAGGGTATCTGGTATAAACAACTTTTCCAATAAATCTTTTGGCAAATTGATCAACTAACAAACCTTCATGTGTGTCTTCTGGGGTCAAAATCATAGAAACTGATCTAGAAGGTTGGTTGAAAATATACAAACCAGCAGCTTTCAATTCACTTTGGAATGGGATTGATTTCAAAGTTGGGAAACCAGCTAAAGCATTTTCACCTAACAAAGCACCTTCACAAAGACCGGTGACATAATTAGCTGGATCAACAGCTGGAAGGTGATAAGCTCTTTCATAACATCTATTTGACTCTATGTCACTAAAGACACCAGTTAGCGGCGACTTGTAAACCTCGTTGATCTGTGGGTTAAATGTGAATAAAATATCTGATCCAAATGAATTTCTTTGCTTTTCCTCTAGAGTTAAATCAAGGTTGTGTGAGCTCATTGCTTCTTTCAATCTAGCAGGGTCCACAAAGGCCAATTTAACAACAGCCTCCCATTCAGCAGTTTTACCATTCATATCAGTTTCAACATCACTTGGGTAGAAGTCAATAATAGGAGAATTTGGTTCAGTCATCAAAGGTCTGTAAGTTGCTGGAACAAGTTGTCTAGATCTTGCTGGTAAGACAGCCATTAACTGCTCGAACGGTTTGAATGGTTCACCCTTTTCAAGATTGATCAAGACTCCTAAACCTTTTTTGATATCTGAAATTCTTGGAGCATAGTGATACTTGTAGTACCAAGGCCAAGATTGAACACCTCTATAATAATAGAATAAAACCCATTGTAAACCTTCAATATAATTTTCAGTCATGGCCTTTAAACTTTCCTCGTCATGAATACTAAAGTTCAATTTATCTTTGTAATAATTATCTTTCCAATGTTCAAACTTTTCGTTGTAAAGGGTTTTTCTTTCTTCAGCAACTTCTTCACCTTCAGCATCCAAAATGATTGCAGCTTCGTACTTCTTAATGGAACGACGCAACTCATTGAGTCTTTCGGTAAATTCTTCATCAGTTTCATTTGGATCAATACCATCAACATCGATTTTAGCAGTATATGTGTTTTTGGATTTTGAGTGAACAACAATTAAACCTGTATCGAATGCGAATTTTCTGAGAAAATCCAAGTTATTTTCAGCAATATCAGCTGGAAGTTCAAGGGTTGGAATTTTTTCATCATCGAGTTCTGAAGAAGGTCTAGCAGATGTGACTTTCAATAACCATGGCTTGATCATTCCAACAAGTTTTTTTTGTTGCTTCAAAATCATAATTTTACCTTGTCTTTGTCTTTTCTTTTCACCGGAAATTGAGATGTTTTCAAGCTGTTTGTTAAACCATTCCAAATCAACTTCAACCTGTTCGAAATTTTCCAATTCAAATTTAGACAAAATATCTAACCAAACTCCAAGTCTTTGTAGATTTATTTTACCATACTCATTAATGTAACCATCCAATCCTCTTAAGGCTTCTTTGAAAGTTTCGATCAACAATGGGAAGGCACCTTTATTCAAATGCAAATCTGGTAAATTTGGCAAGAAATCATTACCAATGACGTACATGATCAAAATAAAATCATCCAAAACTCTTTCAAAATCATATTCAAATTGAACTGTTTCCTTCAAATCCTGAAATTCCAACTCCAAATACTCTCTAACTAGACTTAAATGCAATAAGAAAAATCTTTGATCTTCAACAGTTTTAGGTTGTGTTGGTCTTCTACCAAAAGTGACTTCTTCTCTTAGCAATGCAAAATGAGGTTCATGACTTACTAGACCCAACATAATTAAATCAGCATCTAAACCATAGATACAGTGACGTAAGTTAGGGTTGTAATCTTTTTGAGCCTTTTTAGTTCTGATAAATTCCATGATTTTATGTTCACCTTCCCCAGGAACTTCATGACCTGAAAGGATAATTTGAACATCTTGCCATCTTGAATCTGTTGAAACTTTCTTATGGATAAAGTATTTCAAATATCTTGTTAATTTAGCCATAAATTCAGTACCAGGTGTGATAGAATTTGAATCAAATGGTTCCTCTTTAGGTATTTCTAAACCTTCTTTAATAGCTTTTTCTAAATTCTTTTCTGCATCAACAGCAGTTCTGAATCTTCTAGCTCTTTGTTGATTCATTTTGGCTCTTGGAGCAACACCATCAATGGCCATATAAAACACTTCTTTTGGTTTGATAGTATCAAACAAATGGTCTATGTAAGCAAATATAGCACTGAACACTTCTTCCTCTGTTAATCTTTTGGTGACATCAGCATCTTTTGGACGTGTACATGTATGGAGAATTGAGTTCATATCTAGATAAAGGTTATCAAATTCTGGAATTTGATTCCCATCAATCAATTGAGAAATCAACGGCCATCTTTCAGAGATGAATCTAAAGAATTTTGGAATACCCATGATGATGACTTTAAATGATACGATAAAATGTTGTTGTACTTTGTTGTGGGCGGTTTCTCTTTTGCTGTTTTTTTCTTGTTGTATGTAACGAGTCCCCAAGAGTTCAACCTTTTGAAACTAAGGGTCTAAAATAAAGTAGCAGTGTGATTACTAGCTTTCAAGTAGATACAATCTGTCAAGTTGTTATCAATTGTTTGCAATGTGCTGTTGTTACGTGCTTTTTTGTATGGAGTTGATCTGTCTCGATTTTGTTTTTCGACGTTCAGTAGAAAACTGAAGCGGTACTCATTTTACACTACATGGACCGGGAATTACGCGTCTTACCTTAACTATTGCAAAACTGTTTATATAAATATTTGAGGTTTTGAGAATGTATTTCTAAAGATTTCGTTGTCTTTTAGACTTGGATCAATCTCATCCTCAAAATATTTGACAAATTTGAAAATATCAGAGCATGAGGCTGAATTAGATAGCCTCAATAATGATGAAAATTGATCGTATTCATCACTATTTCTGTATGAATCTGGCAAAAGCGACTTAGATTTTGGGGGAAGAACAAGAGCTAAATGATGAAGAGGAAGAATAGGTGACCCCTTTTCAAATTCTATATCTGAGTTTTTCAATCCTCTTTTTAAATCTGATAAATACGGTGAAACAGTATTGGCATTTATCCAATTCCAACTGGGACAATCATCAAGATAGTAGAGCAAAAGCCATTGAATTCCTCTAATGTAGTCCTTGCATAACGTTCGGGTTCCCACTTTTGTTAATTTTTGCCTCGAGTAAGTCTTGAGTTTGCTTTCTTCAAAATACTCTGCTTCGGCTTTTTGAACAGAATCCTTTATCGTACTCTTACGATCCTTCAATGATAAGCTTGCAAGCTGTAACTCCAAGATCTTAGCATCCAGTACACTTCTTTTGATTGGATTCTCCAACCTGAATCTTTCCATGTCAAATTTTTCAAATTTATGGAAAAGCTTTGCAATGTGATCATGATTAATGGTCCCATCCATGTCCACAATATTCAAGCCCACCTCCATATGAAATTCTCTGAGTAGCTCCAAAAGTTTGTTTATCGTTGATGATTCAACGGATAGCCCCATTGGAATAGGTAAAAAATCATTCCCAATAATTGATAGAACCAATAACAGATCCAAAAAGATAAGGTCAGTGCCTACTTTTTTTTGAATTTCCAATGAATAATTTTGAAGAAGATGGGATCTCAAGACATCCATATAAAGCACCTCAAACTTCTTCTCAATTTTCGAGATATTCGACTCCCTGATCAAAGTGACATCAGTGTTTTGTAATGAAAGACAAAGCACGATCAAGTCAGCATCCGTCCCATAAATAAATGTTTTGAAAGATTGGTTTTCTGAATGTTTTCTCAAATGTTTGATAATCTTGTGTTCACCTTCCCCTGGAACTAGGGAATCTGACAGTATAACTTTTATACCTTTTTGGTTAGGGATAATTGTTTCTTTGATAAACTTGGTTAAGTGGTTTGACACATTTTGCATCACTTCAGAGCCTGGTGTCAGTACGTTTGAATCAATCACTTGTTGCGTATTTATCCTTGAACGTCTTCTTTGGGCTTGTCCTTTCAATTTAGCCAATGGTGGAACACCGTCAAAGGCGAGATACAATAACTGTTCAGGTTTAATCGTGTTAACCAACAATTGAATGTAATTTTCAGTTTTGACATGAAATTCTTGTAATGATGAAGAATCAGCTAGACAGATGAACAACACGGTGTTCATGTCAACGTAGAGTGTGTGACATTTTGGATCAGCTGGAGCATTTTCAATGACATCTGGCCATTGGTGTCTTAGTATGGAGTAGAACTTGGGGATTGCCATTCGAAAATAGTTTGAGATAAGTTTGAAGGTATTTGGTTATTATGATGTCTCCCAAATTTGTTCTATAGACACTCGTGCTGAGTATTACACAGATATGGACAGACAATTACGCATCCCTTTCCCACTAGAGAAAATCTCGAGATCAAGGGCAAAAAAAAATGTAAACAAAAAATTTCAAAGTACACATCGAGATCCTGGAACAACAACAATCAATACACCAAACGTTCTTATCCAATTGATCTACTAAATAGTCAAAATGTTTGGTTCAAATTCAGGCACAAGTGGGTTTGGAAGATCAGCGTCCGCTACTGGTCTTTTTGGCGGTGGTGCCCCAGCTAATACAGGTTTTGGAAGCTCATCAACTAACACTGGAAACACAGGTGGTGGTGGATTGTTTGGTGCTGCTAAACCAGCAGCTACTTCTGGTGGTGGTCTTTTTGGATCTTCATCAAATACTAGCAGTGGAAGTGGTGGATTATTTGGAAGTGGTAATAACCAATCAAATACAAACCCTGGTTCTGGCTCTGGTGGTCTTTTTGGAAACACCAACAATACATCAAACACAACAGGGGGAGGATTATTTGGAAACAATACATCTAATACAGGTACAGGTTTTGGACTAGGTAATAATACATCAACAACTGGTGGTGGTGCTTTTGGTAACACCAATAACCAATCTACAACAAACAGCAATGCTGGTGGTTTATTTGGATCAAATAATACTCAAGCACCAGCTGCTTCATCTGGTGGTTTATTTGGAAACACATCCAATACTACAAGCACAAATAATGGTGGTGGTGGCTTATTTGGTGCCAACAATTCTACCAACAAACCAGCAGCTGGTGGATTATTTGGAAATACAGGGGCTTCAACAGGATTTGGAGCTAATAATCCAGCCACCTCAAACACAACGACTGGTGGTGGTCTTTTCGGTAGTAAACCAGCTGCTACAACTACTACTGGTGGTGGACTATTTGGTAGTAATAACAATGCTGCCACTTCAGGGGCTCAAAGTGGAGGATTATTTGGTAATAACAATAGCACTAACAATAACACAACTGGCGGTGGGCTTTTTGGAAGCAAACCTGCTGCTCCAAGTGGTGGATTATTTGGCAATAATAATACTGCAAATACTACTGCTAACACAACTGGTGGCTTATTCGGTTCCAATAACACTACAACGAACACTGGGTCATCATTGTTTGGTGGTTCTCAACCATTGCAACAGCAGCAGCAGCAACAACAACAACAATTACCTCAAATTACACCATTAACCACCGTTGGTGACCTCCCAGAGCAATTCAGAAGAGAAATTGAACAATTAGACCAGTACATTCAAAGTCAAGTGCAAATAAGTGAACAATTAAAAGCAGAGCAAGATGAACATACAGAAGTCATTGATAGTATACCTAGAGATATTGAATTTTTACAGAATAGATATTCATCAACTAATCAAGCCTTGGATAATGATTTGGCAACCTTACAAGACATAAGGGCATCTACAGATGAAGCTTTGCATGATTCTGAAAACTTTTTCCAAATTTTACAAAGATTGCTAGCAGCTGGTAGCAAAATATCATCCATTGAATTGGATGTCTATTTTAACAAAAAGGTGGAATTTTATAAAAGTAAGCTTGAAGAATACACCAGAGTACTAGGTGAAATTGATGCTGCAGTTGAAGGTATTGAAAAATACTCTATTAGTGATTTGGGAGGTATAGATTTGATTATCAGCACTCTACACGAGGAATTCAACCTGTTCATGGAAGTTGCCAACACTGTCGCTGACATACACCAAAAAGTCAAGACTCTAAGTGAACGCTCAACAGGGAAGATATAATAGATTTTAATGCAATTGTATAATAAGCAAAATTTGTTAGTTAAGCCGTGTAACTTCCAATATCCGGGGGCTCTTAGTTCCGGCCAAATGCAAAGCGATTAGAAAATTTAGAGGGAACTTATCTTTTGTAACCTTCAAAATAATTGTTTGATCACACAATTACTTGAGAAAAGAAGCAGTTTTTTGGTGTATTCCTTTATTTGCAGAGGATTTAGTATCAGATTACATTTCAAGTTTATCGAGTTTAAAAAATCAATTTCGAAGCGTTCAGTTCAAAAGCTATAGTTTTTGGTGGCACACAAGGGATTGCAAATTAGACAAAGGAGACAGAAATCGGTTCCACTTTAAGCAAACTTCAAAAGCCGACCGCCACCAGCTAAGTTATTGATTAGATAATTAACCAGCTACTGCTAATAATATTGTTGTTCAAAGTTATTGGTATTTATCTTGAAGATTACGGTAGCTGCTAAATTGTGGTTGTTCTATTTGTGGAGTAAGGAAAAGCTGTCAAAAAAAGATGGGTTCAAAATCAAAGAATATGTCCAACAACAACAATAATAAACCAAAAGTCAAAGATCAATCTGGTGATAGTGGAGCAAAGATGTACAGTGAAAGTGATGTGACCACTCCTCAAACTTCAGACTTATCAGATTCTGCATTCAACTATGATGTTGAACGCAATTGGTCAGTGATCTTCACGGATGACAACTATTCAACAGATCATGATATTAGATCAAATTATTCTTCTTCTTCGGAAGCAAGTGAAATGGATCCTTCACACAGTGTAATTTCTGAAACTGAATCAGAAGGTGGTGTTTTACAATCTAGCACCCCTTCAAATAAAAGAAGAGATACGGCTTCAACCCTGAAAGCAGTTCAGGAAGAAGCTGCTGCTGACTCAGTGTCAACTTTGAAAGAAGGGCCTATTCCTATTGATGGTTCATTCAGCTTTCCTGATCCAATCAAAAATGATGTTAAGAAGGAGGACGAGGCTATTGAGAAGCACAAAGTCAATATGGGCGAGAATTCAAAGGAAAAACCAGATGGATCAAGTTTTCAGAGCTTTGTTGATTCTCACATGCACCATCTTTCATATGGTATAATTGTTTTGGTATCTCTTGATATTTTGGTGCAGGTTTTGAATGGGTCGTCAATTCTAGGTGGATTAAGAGGTTCCTTGTCTGACTATAGCCGTAAACCTTATGAAGAAGGCTTGAATACTCTGACCATAATTAGATATTCAACAAAAACTGAGACTCATTATCTACCAGGACAAACAATCACTGTGGAAAACACTGTTCCATATGAAACTGTGATTCCAAAAGAAGAATATCAACATCATGATCAGTTAGTTGGTCGATTGAGTTCGTGGGAACTGACTAGTGAGCTTTTTCAAAATTTCAGAGAGGATACTGGGGAGGCTTATGTTTCAATGTCGATGAAAGCAGCAAACTTGTGGGAGCGGGCCTCAAAAAATGCTTATAACATTGCACGTCAAATTAAAGCTTATAATTATTCAGAATCTGCTAGCGCTTTGAGGGATAAATCAAATCAACTGGTTGATAAAACCCCTGGTGCCTTGGAAGAGTTTAAAGATAAGTTGATATCTTTCACTAGAAAGATTCAAGATGACCAATCTGTACAGGCTACAATCCATTCTTTCAACAATAAGCTCAGCTCGTTTCAAAACTTTTCAAAACGCACATTTGATAATTTAAATTCGGGTGGTTATTTTGATTACTTTAAGGAAGATAAATTGGAACAAATGTCACATTATCTCAATGAATCAAAGAATTTCATCTTTCGCACTGGAAGTGTGACCTTGTCACTTTTTAAGACAACTTATGCTGACTTTACTAAGAACGGTCCATTAGATGATCTTCAAGAATCATTTCATGTTGGTTATGATTATTTGAAAGCTAGATTCAATTTGTCCAGTGGTGCAGCTAATGGGCTTTTATCTAAGTATTTACATGATGCCAATGGCTCCGTTAATGTCTTGAAAGATAAAGGGTTCAAACTTTGGGATAGTGTTGACGGCGAGAGGAAGAAAAATACACTCAAAACTTCTTTGGAGAAGGCTAGTAAAAATAGCAAAGAACGCTGGGATCAATTTAAACAATCATATTTGGACTTGGACGATCAAGAGCTAGGAGAGAGAGCTAATAAACTATCAAACTTTTTCAGCTCATCTCAAAAGAAAATTGCTAAGAAGTTGTCTCACAACGGTGATTCTAAAAGTAAAAAGTGTGGTGTCTGGAAACATTGTTTTGCAGGTTTATGATTTGCAGGATGCTTATGTTACTCGGGATTAATGGTTAAATTACGGGAAATGGTTGGTGGTATTAGGTATTATTGGTGTTGCTCACAATATGGTTTTTCTTTTTATGTTAATGGTTTGTCTTTTATTTTTTTTTCAATAGTATAATAGTATTACTTCAAGATGAAAGGATCAATATCATCTTGATTTATATTTCTTTTTTTATATCTATTTTTTTTTGTCTTTGACTATCTGGATATTTGGTTATACAAGGATATTTTATGGTAATCTCCAATACAAGTATATAGTGTAATGTTTTTATTTTGTGAATTAAAGTGCGATGAGCTACCTGTAATTTTTACCAATTTCATATATTTACATGTCATCATTAAATAATAAGTCCTATGAACAATAATTAAACTCATTACATCATTCCTTCTGTATTGGGGACTTGACCTCTTTATTTTCATCTTCTGGTAAGCCCAAGTTTTTCCAATCATCTCTCTCCATAAGCTGGTTATCCATTCTGCATCCCAGATATTGTTTAGCCAATAGACGACAATTTGGGGCATTATTACCTTTGACTAGCTTGAGACATTGTAAATATTGAGCCATTATTTCTGAACATTCATGATCATGATCTAGAGGAAATGAACCACGCTCTGGTGGTGTTGGAGAGTAACTTGAGTATGAGTTTCCTGAAAATATGGTTAGTGTAGTTCCACGGTAGCAGTCTCCAGCTTATACGCACCTGGATTTCCTGTGGACATGGTGTAAACGGCTTGATATTAACGAATATCTATGGTTAATGTTAGTAAGGCCATTTCCAAAGTTTTCACTTAAATATCGCGAAACTGGTCGTGCACGCTACAAAAAATTTACCATCTCAAAAATTATTTTCTAAAGCCTATAAAAACCAAAAAAACCAAATAATTAAACCAAAAACTAATATTTAAACCAATTTAAACTATTTTACCCAAAAATATATGAAAATATGAAAGCTGTTGGCATTACTACAACCTGGAAAACAGACAAAGCACACATATAAAACCATATAAAAAAATCCCAAAAAAATATCACCAGCAAAAAAATCTCTATCAGAGTTGTTTAAAGAAAAAAGAATAAACTGATAGATGATTGTGACTTGAATTCAAATTGTCACTTGGATATAGAAACAAACCACTAAACAATGGCATGAACTTGAAATGAAAAAAATAAATATAAAACGAACGATATGATCAAACAAAACAAATTTATAAATTCCCAAACAAACAACAACATTATATCATTTTCCCACCAAAACTATTATCATTATTCATCAACCCACTTGTTGCTTCATCAATTGTTCCAAAATCCCACCAAGGATGATTCATTGCATCAATAGCAGAAATTCTTTGATTTGGATCAAATTTCAACAAATTTTTAACTAAATCAATAAAATAAAACCAAAATTGAAAAGTTTCAAAATTTAAAGATTTATTTTTTGAATGATTTTTATCCCAATTTTTTTGTAAAGAATCATTCATATTTATATGAATTTTAATTTTTAATTTTGAACAAATTAAATCATCCAATTTTTTAATGGTTTTAACAAAATTTATTGATTTTTCTTGAGTTTCATTATTTGGATAATTTAACAAATATTGATGATAATGATAATTATTTTTTTTAAAATAATTTAAAATTTCTTTATTTTTGATTTTTTTAATCATTGAATTTGGAATTTTACAATTTAAAACTTTTTCCATTATTGCTAAATGTTCCAAATTTTCATGAGTTTTGAATAAAGCTTCACCAGTTACCAATTCAACCAAAATA
Source organism: Hansenula anomala (assembly GCF_001661255.1). Lineage (NCBI taxonomy): Eukaryota > Fungi > Ascomycota > Saccharomycetes > Phaffomycetales > Wickerhamomycetaceae > Hansenula > Hansenula anomala. The sequence continues at coordinate 1,062,506 of NW_017567115.1, forward strand.
CAACCTAATGACCATAAATCACAAGGATAAGACCAACCAGTTCCAAGAACAATTTCAGGTGCTCTATAATGTCTTGTTGAAACTAATTCACTATGATATTCATCATTGAAGATTGCACTTCCAAAATCAATAACATTAATTAATGGATTTTTCAAAACTTTATTCTTTTTGAATTTGGCAAAATCTGAACTTGTCAACAATATATTTTCAGGTTTTAAATCAGTATGAATCAATTTTAAATCATGTAAAAATGCAACAGATCTAATCAATTGTCTTGTTATTGCTTGAATTTGAGAACCTGGGAAAGGTTTAAATTTATTATTTTGCAAAAATTCATAAAGACTTATATCCAATAAATCAGTAATGATACAAATATGATTTTCATAATCTAAAACTTCTCTAAGATGGATACAATTGTTTAAATTTTCAGGATCAGCATTTTTCAAAGTTGTCAAGATTCTTAATTCAATTTTAGAAGCTTCTCTATATTTTGGAATTGCTCTAATGATTTTAATAGCCACTGTTTCATTTGAATTTAAATCTAATGCTTTGATAACTTTCCCAAAAGTACCTTGACCCAAAATACTCAATATTTTGAAACGTCCGTTAGCAAAGTATTGACCAGGTTCAGCAATATAATAACCATCATCATCAGTTACTTTGATTTTATTTGTGTTTGTGGATATTGGAGATAAAGGTGAAGTTGTTGATGAATGATTATAAGTTGTTGATGAATTGAAATTTGTATAATTAAAAGTTGATGAAGCAGCTGAAGAATTTGATGATGAAGAAGAAGGAGCAGAATTCCCATTAGCTAAAACAATGTTTGGTTTAATTTCACCAATTTTGATCAATTCAGAAACTCTTCTATAAGAAATTTGTGATAAGGGTAATTGAGGTAATGAATTTGTCCTTCTTTTCTTTACACCAACATGAATACCAATGTTATTTGAAGCATCATCAATTAAAACTTCACCATTTTCAAAAGGGTTGTGAACTCTATCAGTGTTGAGGTTTTCATTTTTCAACAATCTAGCTAAATATTGACCATCATCTTCTTCTTCCATATTTTGTTCATCATCATCAACATCTTGATCTTGCAAATCTAAAGATCTAGTTCCATCATTATAATTATAATCAAAGTTGTTATTACCAGTGTTATAATTTGCACTCTCTGTGTAATTAGGAGGAAGTTGATTTTCTTTCAATATAACTATTGATTCATTATCATCATTATCATAAATGTTGTGTCCATTAACAGCAATTCCTGAAGTGTTTTCATCAGCATCATCATCAATATCGTTAAATTCATAATTTTCATCATCAGAATCCAAAATAATGACACTTGAATTATCTTTATTCACATTAAAAGTATTGTCATCGTGTATATTTGAATCATTGTTGTTGTTATTTGTTGTTGTGTTAAACTTCTTTTTTAACAAATTATTCCAATCACTAAAGGAAGATCTTGGTCTTTTCCTGGTTCCTGGCTCCATCAAGGACATTATATCAAGACTTTTTCTTTCTCTATTGATATCTTTCTCTCTTTGAATAAACCAATACAAACAAGGGGGGTGTTGTTTAGTTATAGCCTTCCACTTGTCAAGGGGGATTCAGTGTGGTGTTTTCAGATTGTATGGAAATGGCTCAGCGTTTCGCAGACTAACAGCAGTGAATTCTCCAGGAGGTTATGGGCTTGTGATATCTGTAGATCTAGTGTTGAAAAGTTGGTTAAATTGACGTTGTTCCATCGAATGGAATCCACCATTTCATGATAAAATGTTTATTTCTCAGAATTCGCCCTCATGAAGGCCAAAAAAAAAAAAAAAAAAAAACCAATCGTGGGCACATGATTTTTATGGAGAAGTTGCTACGCTGGAAAGCCAGGACATTCTGGAAACCGGTACAGAAGACTACCTTTATACTATACAAGTAGATTCTACTAAGAAAGAGCATCACAACGATACCAATATCGACCTATTCTTCACCATCTTTTCTCTCTACCTTTCCCTCATTTCAAAATTTAACAAGTCACTTTTTTTTTGTTGCTGGCCACCTTTTTTTTTGGTGATTGTTGCCCTGGTGAGGAATATCGCCCAATTAGGAAATGGACACGAGCGCTGGTGTACAGATTACATCATATAAGCTAAAGCTGAATATTCAATTTATACAAAAGCACTTCTATATACAGGAATTGTGGATGGGATGGAGCTCATTTCTCTGTAGCAAGGTATAATAGTACCCTAGCATAGTTTCTGTGCAAGCTTTGAACCCAGTTTGGAATCAATTTCCCATCTCTTTTATCATTATATTCATGTGTTGTGGAAAACCATACATCAAATTCATCTGGATTCGATTGTGATTTTTTAATCAAGATCTCATGTAACCCACCATTCATCATTCTCCAAGGATACCCATATGATGATAAAGTTTCAAAAAATGGTACAATTCCTGAATTGGAACTCCAATGCCATTCCAAAATTGTTGATTTTGAATTCTTTGAATCAAATGTTTTCAACACTTGAGATTGTAATGGTGCAGTTTTACTTTCATTTGACACTAAATTGGAAATACCTGGTGTAGATAGAAATTTCAAGTTCAATTGATCTAATGATTCACTTTTAACAGTTGTCTTGTATATATCTGAGTAAGCAAAGTATTGTTTTGAAGTTTTTGGTTTCATAAATTGTTTCAATTTTGAATCTGATGGTAATTGAGACAATGGAATATCTGGATATTTAGCTGATAGTTTTTGGTCTACATAATAGTAGCCAACAAAAGGCGATGCAATTATAACAAAAGTACGTAGTTTCATATTCAATAACTTTCACAAGTGTCAATTCTCTTTGAATCAAGTACAAAACACCTTTTACTTGAACTTCTTTCAACTCAGTGAAAAAAAATAATTTTGCAAAACACATTCGCGGCCAGTTCGCGCGCGTCACGTGACACGGCTCGAAAAGACCGGTTATTTTCCTTTTTTGTTTTTCATCGCCACAGCAGCCACACCCAGACACATAGGAAAGTTTTTTAGTGTTTTGTAAATTTGTTTACACAGTTTCAACAACGGTGCCTTTTGGATGGTGGTTGTATAAATAAAAAGCTTTTAGCTGTTCTACCGTGTCTTGGTGTTGCTCAAATACTTTCAAACTAATCCCAGAAATGTCACAAATACTTAGCCCTAGCTTGGGTTTATCAAGTGTGGTTGAGCCTATAAATCAACAACAACACTCCAGTAATATAGGGGTTTCACATGGTCAAGCTGATCTCAACACAGTTGAATCTAATGAAAATGAAGACGATAACAATGAAGAAAATGGAGAAACAAAGTTCAACTGCCCACATTGTGATCATAAATTTACAAGAAAGCATAACTTAAAATCACATTTATTGATTCATACAAAGGAAAAACCATTTAGTTGTTCCATTTGTTCATCAAAATTCAGAAGATTACACGATTTGAAAAGACATGAAAAATTACATACTGGTGAGAAACCATATCAATGTAAAAATTGTGGTCGTAAATTTGCTCGTTGTGATGCTTTAGTTCGTCATAACAACAGTCAAAGTGGGTGTACTTTATTAGTTGATGATGCTATTTTGAAAAGTCGGTTAGCTGAAGATACCAATACACCGCAACATCGCTCAAGAGCTTCATCAATATCAAGTCAAGTGTCATCAGCAAATCTAAGTGCTGAAAAACAACAAGCTCATGAAATTAATCAATGGAGATTAAACAATCAATTACCTTCAATAAATAGATTAACACCACTAATTAACCCAATAGCTGAAGAAGAATCACATACTCAATCTGAGAAAACGAATACAACAGCTATCAATGATGATGAATTAAGAAAAAACAATCATGATTTGTTACCATATGTTAGATTATTAGAATCTAGAGTGGCTAGTCTTGAGACAAAATTATCAGCTACAGAGACAAAATTGGCACAGTTGACTTATACAGTGCACAACGGTGCTAGTTTACATCAACAACAAAAGAGTTTCAACGCTGGTCATAATGAATAAAGGTTTTTTAATGAGATAAATATATACGTTTTATGGGAATATTGAATCAAAATTGTAGACAATATCTTTCAATAAACTTTCTCAATACTACCATCTTCAACATGATAAACATAACCAGTAATTGGCACATCTAGAATCAATGGATGCTTTTTCAAGAATTCCAAATCATCAATAACACTTTTCTTTAAATCATCAAATGGTAAAAAACTCCAATGATCAACTAATTCACCAGTTTCTTTAACCAATTGATTTCTTAAATCATCGTCTTTAAATGTCAACATTCCACAATCAGTATGGTGAATAAGTACAATTTCTCTAGTTCCTAATAGTCTTTGAGAAATTATTAAAGATCTAAGACCATCAATTGAACGACCTCCTGCGTTTCTGATAACATGAGCTTCACCAATTTCAATACCCAATACTTTAGCCGGATCTAATCTTGCATCCATACAAGTTAAAACAGCAACTTTTTTAGAAGGTGGTAATGGTAATGAGCCTTGAGTAAATGATTTAGTGAATTCTTTATTATTAATTTCAAATTGAGACGCGTTTGACATTGTGTTTCTTTATGGATATAGGTAAAATAATTTTAGCAATAATGAGAAAGAATTGTATACATTTTACAAGGTTGATGCGGAGCTATTTATACTTTGTAGACTAAATTATTATATATCTGATTATGCAGATCATATAATATTTTGATATTGAACGGTATAGAGTGATATTTCGTGATTTGAAGCCATAATTTTGATGGGTTATGGCGCCAAAACCTGAATTTGATTATAATTTGATATTGCGATGACCGATATCACGGCCACAAGCGCCGTTAATGCGAACTAAACAGCTTGGTAATGTTTATGTGTTAGGTAGAAATAGTATCTAAATATTATAGTTATTTGTAGATCAATATGATGGTATATTTTAGTATTTAATACAATTATAAATTTATAAAATGGCTATCGATTTTATTTATTGACTACGTCCTGTTAGAATTTTATAATTATACTATTTGCAAGGGTTGAATTAGCTAGAAGGAAAAAACAATGTAGGGACCAGGAAACCTACCTGGAACGATTCGGTATAATGACAGTATAAAGAATCTTATTTATTGAATCCTTCTTACACAATATAGCTAGAGTTATTGCTGTTCAAAATTTGTATTTTAGTGCTTCCGACCTCCGATTAATTAACAATCGCGAAACAAACAATATGTCAAATATAATTTGACCTTTTCCTACATCAACGCCTTTGAGAAAACTATTCAATGGATCTTCAAGAACCAAAAATGGTCTTTAATATTATCTGGTTGGTCTCTGGTCTCGCATCCAAAGTGGTCTATATCCTGTTAACTGCATATATGGGGACTGCAGACTGTGTCTTTGTCTTAAAAATTGAATGCTCATTCATGAACCAAAGCAGTTGAAACTTGTGATATGATAATTTGAAATGTAAACAGATCCATTGTTGATAAGAGAAGCCAGCTACCTCCAATAGCACTCAGCTATTGCTTCAGAAATTCACAAGCTCAGGTTTGGGAAAGCTCAAAAACTGAGCTAGAAATTTTTTAACTTTCACATTTAGCTTTAGTAGATGAAGCATCTACTGGTGGTGTCTGGTGTCTGGTGATTCGGTCTATTGGGAATTCTAAAGAGTTTGTGACTATGGTATAGAGTGTTATGATGCTGTTGCATAAGCTAAGAGTTTCGACAGCTATGCTACATTAACAGTGATGACAATGGTGTTTCGGAGTGTTGGGCACTATAAATGGTGGAATATTTTGGTAGCCAAACCACTTGGGAGAACCAAAACGAACACAGTTATTACTTTCTAGATAATCACAGATCTGGTTCATACGTTCATACACCCTAAAAGGTCATGTCTCATTGTTTCATGACTATCACGAAACAAGAAGTTGCAAATGTTGGCAATTTGATCATTCTTTGGTATGGTATTTTTACACAAAGTGTGCTATTAATGGGATGGGATGATGAGATCCTCAATTGACACTTAAAAAGCAAGCGGACTATCGTGTTGTCAATTACAGCTCGACGACCTGTCACTGATAAAATATCTCCTAACTCTACAGAGACCGAAGTCTCACTCCCTTGTATAATGATATATATAATATCTAATTATTCACTATTACATACATTTAAGTAATATCTGGTAATTGTACCTATATTATAACTTGACACATAGTAGCAGACGTCGCTCAAACATTTGCGTCATTACGAGCATTATATAGTCAATATTTAAACTTGGAAGTTTATATAAAAACTAGAGAATAAATGCATAGGATACAGGATTGTAAAACCGACTTGATCTACACAATACATATTTCGATTTCTGTCAGCTTGAGATAAGCTTGATGATAAGAAGTATAAATACCACAGGAGATCCCAATAGAACCAGTTTACACAATACAGAAGAACCATTCATAGGACATCAGGGTTACAACTTGACAGCCATTGATTCCCATTGCTACACATTAGTAGTACTATCCTTACTACAACTACAACTGACAGATTTCAGAAAGACGCTAAGCAATAATTTTCCAAGGAAACTCATTATGTACTTCAAAATTCATCCAGCCCATTGAAATCAATCCACTCACGACTACCATTTTAACGTCATTTAGGCCGCTTTTAAAAAAAGCACTAAATTCGCGCCTTCCTATGTGCTCTCTACGCACTCCTGGGATCATTTTAACACTATTTACACCTTCTAGTTGTTGTTCAACGTTGTTTTATGACCTAAAATCGAAATATTACATACATACATATTGCACCGGTACGGCCACGCTTTTCGCGAACTTTTTGGAAAATTCAAGATAAAAAGTGAAGTTTTTGGATTAGAATTAGCATCATTTTACAACTTGCAACGGAACTCAATGTCTCTCATATTGGCCAAACAAAAGCTGGAGGATTGAATAGGTCTACAGAACTACTTGTGTGGTAACAGGTGCAAATGTTAAAGGTCTATTGTTGATTTTGTGTTTATTGCAGTATGTATGGTGGATCAAAAATTTGTATGGGAAAATGGTCAATTCAGCACTTTTTGAAAAAAACACAGAAATTTTCCCAAAAGACCAATTGCCATGGAAAGTTGCCAAAACGATTTTTCGATTGCATTTTGATTTTTT
>NW_017567115.1:1070886-1074558 GCF_001661255.1 Hansenula anomala
GGAGATGGCCAAACAAAAGCTGGAGGATTGAATAGGTCTACAGAACTACTTGTGTGGTAACAGGTGCAAATGTTAAAGGTCTATTGTTGATTTTGTGTTTATTGCAGTATGTATGGTGGATCAAAAATTTGTATGGGAAAATGGTCAATTCAGCACTTTTTGAAAAAAACACAGAAATTTTCCCAAAAGACCAATTGCCATGGAAAGTTGCCAAAACGATTTTTCGATTGCATTTTGATTTTTTTTTTCAAAAATCCCAAAATCGTGGATTTGAGAAACAGTTTTTGTTTTTTTGTTTTTGTGGCATATTTCTAAAGTGAGGTGCAGACGTGCATACATGACTAAAAAGTGATATAATTACAAGCTACGTAGCTTTAATATGACCAGCTAGCAGAGATGTTGGTTTGTTCTGGATGTTAATGGTTAGGTTCTACATTGGTTGTTGTTGTGTCTGTTTGTTTTGAGTGGTTGTTATTGTTAGTGTTATTGGTTGCTTGAACTGGCGGTACTACTACTGGACGGTACTGGGTTAATATAGGTATTTTGAGGCCAAAATACATGTGTTTTTGAACCCATTTAATTGTAGAGTAGGTTTTTCTGTTACTTGGTGTGTTTATTTGGGTGGATATCATTGATTATGATGGTTTTATTGAGATTTCTTTATTTGGATATTTGTATAGTGGATTTTGGCGTTACGGCCACATTTTCACGTGACTAAATTCTGTTAAGTATGGTGAGGATTGGAAATTGGAATAAAACGTTGAGTTTTTGAGATTTTGAGCTTATTTCAATTGATATAGAGGGAGAATGTGATGGTGCATATGGTCAAGCTATAGTGGTGGTGATAGTGTCACTTGGTGCTGGAGTATTTAATGGTTTTGTTAAGCTGATTATGGAGATTTGTTACTGTTCAATCAGTTTAAAAGATATTGATGAAATTTTTACTACATTAGAGTTTGGTTGTATGGTTACAACTTTTCTAATAGTTTTTGGGTGGATTGGATGATTATTTGAAGTATCGTAATGTCATTGATATATTGGTATTGGATATAATTCAACAACTATTAATGTTAGGCCCTCATGCTTATCACCATAAGTTTGATTGAAATTTTCTCCATCTTTCCAACACCTTTCTGTCTCAATAACCTCACTATTTCATTCAATATCAATACTTTTTGGGTTTCAAAAACAGTTAAAACAAGATATATACACCCTCGAAAGGATTCGGGGTTCCATTTCTGGATGAGTATATACTTTTAATGTTTCTCTATCTTCTCGAATACAAAGCTAAGCATATAAACCATTTATTGAAAAGTTATAGACCAAAATAGGTTTCACCATACTTAAGAAAATGGTAGGGGCAACATATTCCAAAAATCGGCCACGGGCAGGCCGTTAGAGGGGCGTTAAAAATGAATTTTTTGGATTTTCTAGCCAAATACAAACGGTACAGAGGTTAGAGCCTCACCCAGAGGTTCTTCTCCTTCCAAAGTATCGTTTGGGATAGAAAAAATGGGGGGTCAGGTTTTAGGGTGGTGTTCGGATGTCCCAAATTTTCCGCGAATTTCCAAGATCTGTAATGGGCGATCAGGTCAAAACAATAATCTTTAGATTCGACAACACAGTTTCATCTGGTTGCACCCACCCTGTATCCAATTTGCCCCCCTAATGATCTTGTGATGATATATCATCATTTGTGTGCTGTCATGGTGCTGTGTGCTGTGTGCTGTTGATTTGGCCAGTTTGAATTGATCAGAAGCTTCCCCCCTAAATGTTAGTAGTATCTCAGCATCCCATAGAATAGAAATAAACACCATTTGAACTTTTGCATTTCATCCAACAATACATCATAATCTTTTGACAATGGGTGGTGTGAGAAATCAAATCCAGGTCCAAAAGGAAATCAAATGTGAATGTCAGATCTGAGAAAACCCAGGTGGTATCATCCAAACAAACTATCATCAATACCAACTCTTCAAATCAAAATGAATTCTCCCATCATCATGATAATCCACAATGTATGCTGCAGAAGCATATTCAAACAGAAGGTGTGTGTTATACTTATCCCAAAAACAATAAACTATCATAATACTTGATTTGATCAACTTGAAAAGATGAAATCAATTCGTGTTGATGGGGCCTCAAATCCTGTTGTATGATAAGACTGTCTTCATCACCTCCAAAACCCAAGATCCATCAAAAGTTCAAGATACCAAACATCAAATCGATCACACTTCAACTTCAGTTTCATATGAATAACGCAGAATGAAGAGGAGTGAAACAACAAACTTTGTTATAGGAGTACCATAATCCACATCAATTTCAGAACAATTTATTAAGATAGATGGCACAATCCCTCTATTTGAAAATTGAGTACAATTTTATCATCAGTGAATCAAACTGTTGTTACCAACCTTCAACAATCATTCAAAAGTTCAAGATACCAAGCATCAAATCCATCACACTTCAACTTCAGTTTCATATGAATAACGCAGAATGAAGAGGAGTGAAACAACAAACTTTGTTATAGGAGTCTCATAATCCACATCAGCATCAGTACAACTTATTAATATGGCACAATTCCTTCATCCTGAATGAGCTTGATTTCTTCATCACCTCCAAAAACACCAAATCCGTCAAAAGTTCAAGATACCAAACATCAAATCCATTACACTTCAACTTTAGTTTCATATGAATAACGCAGAATGAAGAGGAGTGAAACAACAAACTTTGTTATAGGAGTATCATAATCCACATCAGTATCAGAACAACTTATTAAGATGGCACAATCCCTTTATTTGAAACTTGAGTATAACTTTATCATCAGTGAGTCCAAAACTAAACCAAAAAAACCCTTGCTGAGCTCCAGAGTCCAACACCATTCTATATTCACTGAGCCCAAGTAACACATTCTACCTGAGTATCCCTTCACAATCGTTACCCAAGCTTTTGGTATGTGTGTGTGTTTCTGGTTTCTTTGGAAAAGTTATCTTTGTGTTAGTTCTTAAAATGCATACACAATGTTGGTGTCATGAGATATGTGCTGGTTTCCTAGGTGACCTCAAAGTGGATTGCCTATAGATCAAATCTTTAATATTTGTTCACTTGAAGTTGTACAAAAAGAGAGAGAGAGAGTATGGTGGAGATGGCCAAACAAAAGCTGGAGGATTGAATAGGTCTACAGAACTACTTGTGTGGTAACAGGTGCAAATGTTAAAGGTCTATTGTTGATTTTGTGTTTATTGCAGTATGTATGGTGGATCAAAAATTTGTATGGGAAAATGGTCAATTCAGCACTTTTTGAAAAAAACACAGAAATTTTCCCAAAAGACCAATTGCCATGGAAAGTTGCCAAAACGATTTTTCGATTGCATTTTGATTTTTTTTTTCAAAAATCCCAAAATCGTGGATTTGAGAAACAGTTTTTGTTTTTTTGTTTTTGTGGCATATTTCTAAAGTGAGGTGCAGACGTGCATACATGACTAAAAAGTGATATAATTACAAGCTACGTAGCTTTAATATGACCAGCTAGCAGAGATGTTGGTTTGTTCTGGATGTTAATGGTTAGGTTCTACATTGGTTGTTGTTGTGTCTGTTTGTTTTGAGTGGTTGTTATTGTTAGTGTTATTGGTTGCTTGAACTGGCGGTACTACTACTGGACGGTACTGGGTT
>NW_017567115.1:1075277-1147278 GCF_001661255.1 Hansenula anomala
AGAACTACTTGTGTGGTAACAGGTGCAAATGTTAAAGGTCTATTGTTGATTTTGTGTTTATTGCAGTATGTATGGTGGATCAAAAATTTGTATGGGAAAATGGTCAATTCAGCACTTTTTTGAAAAAAACACAGAAATTTTCCCAAAAGACCAATTGCCATGGAAAGTTGCCAAAACGATTTTTCGATTGCATTTTGATTTTTTTTTTCAAAAATCCCAAAATCGTGGATTTGAGAAACAGTTTTTGTTTTTTTGTTTTTGTGGCATATTTCTAAAGTGAGGTGCAGACGTGCATACATGACTAAAAAGTGATATAATTACAAGCTACGTAGCTTTAATATGACCAGCTAGCAGAGATGTTGGTTTGTTCTGGATGTTAATGGTTAGGTTCTACATTGGTTGTTGTTGTGTCTGTTTGTTTTGAGTGGTTGTTATTGTTAGTGTTATTGGTTGCTTGAACTGGCGGTACTACTACTGGACGGTACTGGGTTAGTATAGGTATTTTGAGGCCAAAATACATGTGTTTTTGAACCCATTTAATTGTAGAGTAGGTTTTTCTGTTACTTGGTGTGTTTATTTGGGTGGATATCATTGATTATGATGGTTTTATTGAGATTTCTTTATTTGGATATTTGTATAGTGGATTTTGGCGTTACGGCCACATTTTCACGTGACTATATTCTGTAATTAAGTATGTAAACTTTCTAATTATTTAATTCGATCATATAATGGTTTAAGTGACAATAGCAGCACATCATATGCTCTAGCGATCATACTACTAGTAATCAAGTACAAATTTGTTCAAAAACAGGCTACAACTGTGCAATTTGTCATCTGGTCACGTGACTGAATTTTGAAACGGATATAATTGAACAACATTATATGAAACCAATATGGATAGAATCGGTATTTACACTCTTTAGCTTCTTAAGTTTTTATTAATGTATATTTCCTGTTCATATTTCACAAAAATATTTTTGTTTTTGAAATTTAAAGAATTTTAACGACGTACTTATCTGTATTTTATAAAACAAATAAAGGTATATCTATGTTTATTGAAAAAGTTCTGTTTTCGCCCTAAAAATACGTTCATTGTATAGAGAATTCACGTTTATAAAGATTAGAGATTTTTAATATATATATGATCTAACAAAGTGTGTGGAATAATGCTGCTTAAAAATGAGAATTTCGAGTGGATTTTTTTTTTCATTTTCTCATAGTTAATTTCGACCGCGAAAACGCGTGGTAAGAACTACACAATGAACAATAAGCACAATACACGGAGCTCAGTTGATATGCTGACCTATTGAAATTGGCACCATTATAATCTTTGGAAGCTGGAGATGACATTGATCTACATTGAATAACCTTTATTTTTGAAATTGACAAATTAACACGCGAAAACTAAACCTATACACAGTTAAGTATGGGACAAGCTTCGTGTTTGTTCAAATTTTACCCAAATGTTTTCAATCAGGGACTCTTTTTAAAGCCTAGAGACCGTAGAATTCAATGGTGCTAATTATTAGTTGCGATTGATCACGATTATATAGCTGTTTCCTTTTGTTTTAGTTAATGTTGTTCTTATGCATAAGACGCGTTTTTAAATTTCTATGTACATGTAAACAAGTAAGTTCACCACCAAAACAACCATGGCAACGCAATAAAAACCAAGGCAACGCAGTAACAAACAACCACGTCGACCAATAGAAATGGATAACAATAGGAAGAGCATGCACAAGAAACATTCCAAGGATATGTAATTGAATAATTAAAGGACATCATTTCCACTTTTCTTCCTTTCTTCTTTTGTTTCTTTCATAACAGATGTTGAATAAGGCAAAACAATTGAACAAAACAACAAAGTAGGCTCTGCTCTATAATAGTCCTTTCTTAGGGATAATACTAACCTAGTGACCAGGGATAATGAGGTGGATGTATGCTTCAAAGTGGTAGCTGTAACAGTATAATAACGGTATGTCAAGTTAAGACTAATACTAACAGCTCTTTCAGTCTAGGTTGTTCATTAAGAATTGGTGTAGTTGACTGACTTGAGGTGGTTGATTCTATGTGGTGATAGCTTGGGCTTTCAGAAAATAATATAACTGGGTAAGCATTACTTGAGTCTTATAACAACAACATTCTGACTATTAAAAGTCTGTGAATAATTTGATCTGATAACAAACTATATGGTACTAGTAAAGATTTGATTGGTATTGATATGATTCCATTAATTGAAACTTTAAGCTGAGTATTGATCAATTATATTTGAGGTTTTGATGAAGAATGGGAACCTGTTGATTGGGGTTTCAAGCGGGTCTTAGGTTTGTGTGTTTTCTTTCAACATTGACATGCCAACTAGTAGCTTTAGAAGAGTTTGATGCTTAAAACCAAAGTCAACCAACTTCTTTAGTTAAATAGTTTAGAAAGGATTTGATTCCTTTCCTTTGCAAATATCAATTTTATGAATAATAAATTGCATGATTTCGTTTCAGCATAGTGTTTACAACGCTCATTTTGCACAATCCAGGTTCTGACTTCTTACTTCTGCGATATAGCTTTTGGAAAACCCATATCAGTTAAATTAGTTTACATGACTGGGTCCGGTTACCTATTTTGTTCTTGAACACTAACTAAACACACTGTTCAATGTTTTTTCCACAAAATTTTCTCTAATACTTGATGATAATTTTCTTTAACGTTATTGAAATATTCACAGAGCTGATCAGATCAGACGTTTGTACTGTATTCAAAATGTATCTGAGTCCGGTACAAGATCAGGTTGAACAATCCATTACTACTGTGCTCAACTTCCAGAATCCACACGTAGTAATTGGAATTCCAACGGAGTTTCTCCTACTTCCAAGACCACCACTACTGACTAGTCCAATATGATGGATATGAAAGGAAAACTTAAACACAAAGTAAAAGCGGTGCAGAATCAAAAGACTAGACCAACAAGCAACATGAATATCTCAATTACTGAACTTTACTTTAATGTTCGTATTGTTGAGCCAGTGGTGATCAAAGGTTATCGCGGTCATCAACCTACAATAGTAATATGCGACAGTGTCACAATCGAGATGCGGCTAAACATGGAGGTCCCTTTAAATGACAGCCACGGCAATAGCCAGAAAGTGCAGCCAAATACTACGTGTAACGTTTCTAGTTTCATCATAGCAATTGCTACTGCTATAACCCACTAGTTCCACCAGGGCACTTATCTTATTCAATCAACATTCTTGTCAAGGAAGCCTCAAGCCTCAACTTGCTCAACAACTTTGGAAGCAGCCAGTTATTTTTGTTTGAAATGGAGAATCTTTGAAACATGAGGTATATTGTAGAGATTAAGCCTGATCCTTATAACCTACTGATAAAATATTGGCTACACTGTGTGGGATATCTATCACAGAACTCTTGATAAATCCGGGGTAGTATACGCTACAAAGAGTATCAATAGACTACAACAGCTCCCCCACGTCGAGCGGTCCCTCTGCTCTTGGCTCGGTGCTCGCAGCCCCCACGGCCTCCCAGAGACAACCTGCCCATAGTTAAGTTCGTATTTAAACAACCACTTCTCCACTTGCCCCAGAGCTCAAGTGACCCTTTGGCGAATTCCCTCACGCCCATTTTCTCATGGCAGTTGCTGGTGGACCCTTGGTGGTGCTGGGATGTCCTCGTGTAACTTTGATGACTTGGTAGCCTCTTGTTGCCAAAACAAGCACTGTAACTAAATCTCAAAGACTAGACCTTCCACAATTGTACCCTCATCAACTCTACAGATATGGTTCCTTGATATATTAATTTCTGGGGTAAAAAAAACTGAACTCCTTGATATAAATACTCTCAACTTCCCATCTTTATCTCCATAGCTGATCATTATCCAAAGTATTCTAACTCACCAATACGAACTATTCATCATGACAGACGACTATGAGAACCAAACGGTTGGTCAATACATCAGAAGTCGTATTCCTTCACTCTTCCAATTACCAAACACTTCATTGAAAACTCTGAATCCAATCCCAGCTTTCAGAGCAATGTCAAGATCTGATTGGAACTTCTTTATGATGGGTTATATGGCATGGACCATCGATGCTTTTGATTTTTTTTGTGTCTCTTCTGCTGCTTCAGCTATCGCTACTTCTTTAAAAGTTTCAATCACTGATATAACATGGGGTATTACACTTGTTTTAATGTTCAGATCATTGGGTGCCGTTATTTTCGGTTTCATTTCTGATACTTATGGAAGAAAACCTGCATATTTAATGTGTGCTGGATTATTTGTTGTTATCGAAATTGGAACAGGGTTTGTTAAAACGTATGCTCAGTTTTTAGGTGTACGGGCAGGTGAGTATATTCGTTTTTTTTGTTCCATGTTGATTGCGGATTTAATGCTCGGAGATTATATTTGGATGATCTTTTTTCCAACATTAAAACCATGATCATCAATCAATATTTAACTTGAAGGATGTAACAGAGAACTAACTTTACAAAAATAGTATTTGGTTTGGCAATGGGAGGAATGTATGGTTCAGCATCTGCCACGGCTCTTGAAGGTGCTCCAGCTATTTCTAGATCAGTTTTAAGTGGAATTTTCCTTCCAGGTTACAATTTGGGGTATATCTTTGCCATTGTCTTTTTCCGTGCATTTGAATTCACTACACATGGCTGGAGAGCATTGTTTTGGTTTAGTGCTGCTCCACCTGCAATCTTATTTGTTTGGAGATTATGTTTCCCTGAATCACAATTTTTCATTGAACATAAAAGATTGAAAAAGGAACAAGCCATGCAAGAAGGTAATCATGAAAGAGCTGATTCTGCTTTCAAGCAATTTCTTCATGATTTGAAAATGGCCATGAAAAAGCATTGGTTATTATTTGTTTTCTTAATCTTTTTAATGAGTGGTATGAATTTTAGTTCTCATGGTTCTCAAGATTTGTTCCCAACAATGTTGACAAAGCAAATTGGATTGAGTGCTGATCAAAGAACTGTTACTATGGTTGTTGTTAATTTGGGTGCTATGTGCGGAGGTTTAATCATGGGTCAAGTTTCTGAAATAACTGGTAGAAGATTAGCATTGGTTATTTGTTGTGTTATAGCTGGTGCTTTGATCTATCCAACTTTTTTCGCAAAATCTCAATCTCAAATCATGGCTTCAGGGTTCTTCATGCAAGCGTGTATTATGGGTTCATGGGGGATTTTACCAATCCATTTGATTGAATTGTCACCTCCAGAATTTAGATCTCTTTTCGGTGGGTTGGCTTATCAATTGGGTAATTTGGTTTCAAGTGCTTCTTCAACTATTGAAGCTGATGCAACAGAAAAATTCCCATTACCTGAAATCGGACCTGGTGTTCACGATTATGGTAAAGTCATGGCTCTATTTATGACTGGTGTTTTGATTTTCTTATTGATTTGTGTTCTTGTTGGTCCTGAAAGATTCCATAGAGACTTGTCTGCTGGTGCTGAAGATCGTGCTAAAGAAAATGCTGAAGAATATGAACAACAAACATTTGACAGTTCTGATGAACGTAATATTAGCACTTCAATGCTTGAGATTGATCAAGAGAAACCAACAGCTCATCATAGAGAACATCATGGCCAATATTATAAGGGTAATGATGTTTGAGACTAAGATATTCTACAGGTGCAAGATACCACTGCTGGTTCGGTGTTGATTTGTTTGCTAATATTTTTTAAATATACGTGATTTTTTGACTTTAAAACTAGATTAGTACTTTCATGGAACTGAATCCGAATACTATTTGGAATTAATATTTTTTTACCAGAGTACAAATCTTTTTACAATTTGATATAGTGTAAAGAAAACATAAGGTAGAGAGCCCTTTGGATCCTACAAGCTTTGGCACAATGCTCATTAAACTCGTCGATTTCATCTCAAATGTATTCAACTTAATATCGATCTTTTCCAAATCTCTTTCAATGCCTTGTTGAAAATTTCAACGTTATAATCAACCACAGCCATCGTGGTATCCACATCTGAATCCTTAATTAAGGCCACTAGGGCCAACCCTCTGATCATTGTATGGAAAGTCAAAATATACCCGTTTTGTAAAACAGATGAACATTTTAATGGTTGGTTAGATATTTTGTTTTCATATAAATCATTTAAATCCACAGTAACATCAATAAATTCAGCACAAACTTCATAAGTTTGCAAATCAACAGGTGAAGAATCTGTTGCAACATAAATCTTTGAATTTATATCAAACAAAAAGGATTTTTCAATTTTAGAATGTTGAACAAGATTATCCAACAGATTCTCTAAAGATGGTAATTCATATATCAATTTTTGAACTATTCTTGAAAATGCTTCATATATGGAATGGTCAAAAATGGAAGTTAAATGGAATGAAACTTGAACACCTTCAATTCCCAAATCTAATAATTCATCACCAATTCTTTGCATAATATCTCTTTGGGTATCCAATCTAAAATCTTCACTAAGTCCATCAACTTTATGTATTAAAACCTCAATATGGATTTCTGGGTTTACTTTATAGGCATACTCTATAATCATGGCTAAATTGGTCAATGCATTCAGATATTCATCTTGACTATCAATAACATACACTAATGCACCGACACTTTGGAATAATTTTTCACTATCATATGAAGGTTCGAAATAATTTAATTGACCAGGTAATTCCATAACAGCCAAATCAATCAACGAAGAATAATGCTCTGTGGTTGGCTTTGAGGTGGATTCTAAATACAGAGTGTCTAGAGGTTGCATGTTGTGGAATACCACTTTACATATTGATGATTTACCACCCCTATCAACAAGAATATTAGTACTCAGGTAATCAGAAACACAAGACTCTTTAAATAAGAGACGAATAGTATACAAACCTTCTAAGCCCCATAAGGAGGATTGTGGCACGTTCAGGATCATTTGATGGTTCTGCTATTATCTGTGGTTGCTCCATTGTTGTGATTTGATATTGAGTTCCTAGTTGTTTTACGGATTGTTTCGTTATTAACTCGATAGCTGATGAACTTGAGAGTTAAAATCGTTATAAAAAAAAACATCAAGAATTACATAATCATTTGCGTGCGATAACCAAATATTGAAAATCAAAAAAAAAAAAATCTTAACGAGTTTTCTCTTCAAAATAAAGATTCAATTTACAAGCCAAAGCCATGTCCCAAGATCCGTTTTCTCAGAAAAAGCAACAGGTATTGAAGGAGATAGCAACCACTCTTGGTGATGTTCCTGACTTGTCTCCAAAGGGATCCATCGATGAGCTATGTATTCCGATAATGAACTTGATCAATGCTCATCAAGACATGGTTACTACATCATCATGTTCAGGAAGAGTTAGTGTATTTGTCGAAGGAGTGAAAATCAAAGATGAATCTCATACCAAAATTGGTGGAAAAGGGGATGGTGGTCATTGGTTATATGTGTCGCATAATAAAAATGACATTGATAATTGGTTTCAAGATAAGTTTGAATACTCAAAAGTTCCATCTAACGAGTTAAACCATTTGAGCACTCGCTATATCCTGTTCAAGTTTGAACCATTAATCCTACATGTTAAGTGTAGGAATTTAGAAACAGCCTCTGCCCTATATACAACTGCGATGGGGTGTGGATTTAGAGAAAGTGGTATTGGTATCAATAATATAGTTGCAATCAGAATATCTTTGAAGCTAGATATACCCATCGGGTATTATAATGAAACCAATGATAAATATGTTGCATTTGTTGACGAAAATTATTTGAAAATCGTCACCCAATTATCACTTGATAGATTCAATGAAAATGAAAAGAGATTGAATATGCTTTACGATGCTATCTCCAAAATGGAAGTTCACGCAAAAACACCTTCAAATCAAGAGACAAAAGAGGAAAGAAGAGAGAGAAAGAGGAAAGAGGGACTAGAGAGACAGAAGCAAAAGCAACAAGCACAAGAACAACCTCTTGGTGAATGAATAAATGCATAGTTAACATTTTGTATTGTAGGCATTTTGCGGGTGACACATACGGCGTGCCCTTCACAATCTTTTTTTTTTGGAAACCATCGAATTGAAGAAAAAAAACTAAACCTAAAGTGACAAAATGAGCTGTTGAATCGTTGAAATTAATTGTGAACTTCAAGATGTCTGATAACACTGAAAAGTTACAAAACTTGTCAATTGACGAACAAAAACCGGAAGGTACAACAGCCCCAGAAGCTGCAACTGAACCAGTTATTTTAGGGTATGTCTCAAAGCTAAGAATTATAAGGGAACCAAATGACTAACCTAGTTATGCTTTTAGTGAAGATGGTCAACCACTTTCAAAGAAAGCTTTGAAAAAACTAGAAAAAGAAAAGGAAAAAGAACGTAAGAAGAAAGAAAGAGCTGATCAATTAGCCAAAGAACAAGCTGAAAAAGCTGCTAAAGCCGCCAATGATCCAGCTAAAGAAAACTATGGTAAATTACCATTAATTCAATCAACTTCAAGATCTGGAATTAAAAGAGTTAAATTTGAAGATTTATCAGCTGCAAATGATGGTGAGGAAGTTGTTTTCAGAGCAAGAGTTCATACTACTCGTCAACAAGGTGCCACTTTAGCTTTCTTAACTTTAAGACAACAATCTGAATTGATTCAAACCTTAGTTAAAGCCAATGGTGAATCAATTTCTAAACAAATGGTTAAATGGGCCGGATCAATCAACTTAGAATCCATTGTTGTTGTTCATGGTGTTGTTAAAAAAGTTGATGAATTGATCAAATCAGCTACTGTGCAAGATGCTGAAATTCACATCACCAAAATTTTCACTATTGTTGAAACTCCTCAACAATTACCAATCTTAATTGAAGATGCCACTAGATCCGATGCTGAAGCTGAAGCCGCCGGTTTACCAGTTGTTAATTTGGATACTAGATTAGATGCAAGAGTTATTGATTTGAGAACAACCACTAATCAAGCTATTTTCAAAATCCAAGCTGCTGTTACTTCATTATTCAAAGAATTTTTACAAAAGCGTAAATTTACTGAAATTCATTCTCCAAAATTATTAGGTGCTCCTTCAGAAGGTGGTGCTAATGTTTTTGAAGTTACTTATTTCAAAAATAAAGCTTATTTAGCTCAATCTCCTCAATTATATAAACAACAATTGATTGCTGCTGATTTCGAAAAAGTTTTTGAAGTTGCTCCAGTTTTCAGAGCTGAAAATTCAAATACTCATCGTCATATGACTGAATTTGTTGGTTTAGATTTAGAATTAGCATTTGAAGAACATTATCATGAAGTTTTAGATTTATTATCTGAATTATTTGTTTTCATCTTTAGTGAATTGAAAACTAGATATGCTAAGGAAATTGCTTTAGTTAGAAAACAGTATCCAGTTGAAGAATTTAAATTACCAAAAGATGGTAAAATGGTTCGTTTACATTTCAAAGAAGGTATTGAATTATTACGTACTAAAGGTGGTAGAACTGATATTGAAGAATTTGAAGATTTAAGTACAGAAGATGAAAAATTGTTGGGTAAATTGGTTCGTGAAGAATATGACACTGATTTTTATATTTTAGATAAATTCCCATTGGCTATTAGACCATTCTATACCATGCCAGATCCAGAAGATCCAAGATATTCCAACTCTTATGATTTTTTCATGAGAGGTGAAGAAATTTTATCAGGTGCTCAACGTATTCATGATCCTGAATTATTAGCTGAAAGAATGAAACATCATGGGTTAGATCCTAACCATGCAGGTTTGAAAGATTATGTTGATGCTTTCACTTATGGTTGTCCTCCACATGCTGGTGGTGGTATTGGTTTAGAACGTGTGGTTATGTTCTACTTGGACTTGAAGAATATCCGTCGTGCTTCATTATTCCCTCGTGATCCAAGAAGATTACGTCCATGAGTTTATCAGTATTTTTAGAAATATATGGCCTCCAATATCCGCGAAATGTAGGACTTTTATTTAGCCACTGCAAGACTCCAAATTCCCATTTCAGGCCATGGCAAACGCCGGTAATCAACTCTCCCGTATTCCACCTGGATCCAAGAACCTGACTCAATAAAATCATACAATTGTTCAACCATCAACTTTTCTTGATTGTTGTCTAGTGCGCCATTTTGCACCGGCTTTCCAATCCCACACGCTTAATTTTGACAAAGCCGCGTTTTCGCGAACAATTCAATCCCAAAACTTTTTTTTTCCGAGTGTTTGAGTTTTGACTTTGGCCCTTTTACATAGAAACCAAAGCTTTGGCGTTTAGGAACAAAACACATTTCCATCAGGGGAACTTTGAGTTAAATCACAATTGATTATAATCCCAGAGAACCAGAACAATTACGAGAGGTTGTATTGCAGGCTAATCAGCACAGTGTTGTTTTGGAATTTGAACATTCCCGCTAAAGGAAAAGAGAATTAGCTTAACCCCCTCAAGAGGACAAAGGTTACAATTGTTTACAAATCAGCAAATTACATTGGTATAAGAAGAGGTGTCGTTGCTGGTTGAAGACCCAGAATCATTGTTGACCATAACTTGTGTTTGGGTAAAAAAATGTCTTCGTCTGTTACACCTGATCCAGCAGTGGCCAATTCACCAGTCAAGAATAGTACTGATGAGTTGAGGGATTCTAGAGAATCAAGCGTCAAACAACAAACAAAACCAATTGATACAGTTTCAGTGATACATGAATACAGAAGTAACAAGACCAACATCTTGAATTTGTATCTGGGTGATACTGTTTATGTACTGAGCAAATCAGAATCAGGATGGTGGGAAGGTGTTATCTTTACAAATAATGGAACTCTTAGGGGCTGGTTCCCAAGTTCTTATACAAAAAGTTTGATGACAAGTTTTGAACAACAGCAACAACAACAGCAGCAACAGCAACAACCAACATTACTGTCAGTTTTGAAACAAAATCTCACTGATGAAATCAATAAACCAAGAAAAAATAGTAGTGTTAGTTTTGCCAGTTCAGAACATAGTAACCATTCAGAATCAAACGTAACACGGACTCAAAATTCATCCATTGTGGATAATCCTTCAAGATTACCTAGTGCTGATAATATCAATATCGTTAGTGCCCAAGAGGCTGAATCAATCTTTAACAGTACTGGTAGTTCAAATGTTCCAATATGGATTCCACAAGCAACATCAGAAGGACAAATCATTTATTACAATTCAGAATTAAATATTTATTGCAAAGAGCTGCCTTATATTGAGACCCCAGATATTGATGAAAGTACAAAGTTTTCAATCCCAACTAAAGATCAAGATCCTGCTCCTTTATCAACAGTGAATTTAAGTCAAGTTAATCAAGAAAGAACAAACATCAAGAGTAGACCTTCAGCTTTAAGTTATGAAAGAAAAGAAAGTACAAAATCAAAATCCTCTGTCCCATCCAACACAACAGTTCATCCATGGAATACTTCATTATATTGTCAGCCTGATCTATTTTATTATGACCCAACAGATATAAAAACTTGGTCCGGATTGAGAGATGCATTCATCTATTTTCTTCAATTAACAGTTGATGCTCTTCAAAAGAAAATTGGTGTTTTATACTATACTTATTTCAACATTGCTTCAAGATTAGGTGTCTTGATTAATTTAGCTACAAGATTAGCTCAACATGACTTGCAAAAATCCGGTTATCATAATAGAGTCCAAAGAAGATTGAAAAAAATTTCATCATCAATAGCTCAAGTTGGTATCAATGGTAATCTTTATTTAACTGCCTCTTCAACTGAAGGGTCAAATTCTTCATCTGGTTCAGCATCTGATCGGAATTTTTCAACAAGTACACAAGATACAATCAAACCATCAAGCTTTGTTGATAGTGATGGTTCAAATGGAACTTCAGATTTTAAAACTGTCAACTATTTGAATCAAGTTGAAACTGAAGTTGATGTTTTGAAAAAAAATGCCATATCTGTTGTTAAGGTTTTCATGCAAATATCTTCAAATCAATTTAATGATCAAAATTATTTACCTCAAGTTTATCCAAGATTTTTATCAGGTTTTTTTTCAGGTGGTAATTGGTCAAACCCCTTCGTACCAGAACCAAATGATCCATTTGCAGGTAAAGAAATTGCAAAATCTTTACATCATAAAAGGGTTCCAAAAACAATCTTGAATAAGGAAACTCTTGATAATTTGAATAATAGAAAAAACCAATTACAAGAATTATTGGAAGAAGTATTGGTGATTATGGAGAGTAAACCTAATACCCAATCAAGAAATGTTGAAATTTTATCCAAGATTTATAAAACTTTGGCGTATTCAACCAAATATATTGATTTAATTGAAGGGTTTGATTTTTCAGTTTTCTTAAGACCAAGAAGAAATTCAACTCCAATTGGTGATTTTGATCCTTCAAATATTGTTTATCCCATATTGACTGAATTTTTTGAATCAAAACAAGACTTGCGTGATATTTTTGTGACCATTATAATGGACTCTCAAAGTTTGACATTGCCAGATCCAACAGTTTTCAGATCAATCAAGGAAGATTCACTAGATTCTTCAAATAAATTTGCAAATGTGGAACCAGAAAAAACTGCAAAAGCCTTGGAAACAGAACTACAAAAACTAGATGTTGATAATTATGATGATATTTCTATCAATCCAGATAAGACATTGGGTAATTCTATTATCAAGAGTTTCAAATTGTTGGAAATATCTTTGATTCTTGTGCAACAGTTGGTTACTGAAAGAGAAGCTATTTTGAGTTATGCAACCAGAGTTATGAATGATGATTTTAATTATGAGATTTTGGTTTCGGAAAGAGAAGATAGTACATTGACAACTGATGAGTATGCCTTACCTGCAAGTAATACTGATAGACATGCTACAAAAGACGTACCATGGTATTTGGAAGCTGAAGAATATAATCTGATCTTTACAAACAATGATACCGTTAAAGGTGGTACCAGAGAAGCGTTGATTCAAAGATTAACTCATCATGATTTACTTGATGCTTCGTTCAACATGACATTTTTATTAACTTTCAGAAGTATGTTCAAAACAACAGATTTGATTAAACAGTTGATCAAAAGATTCAATATTCAACCACCAGAGAATTTAGCTTATGAAGAATATACCACTTGGGTTGAAAAAAAGTCATATCCAATAAAATTGAGGGTTGTTAACATTATGAAAACCTTGTTACAAAAATATTGGAATTCAAACTATAATGAGCCAGGTTTATATGACATTTGGAGTTCATTTGTTGATACCCTTGTGGAACAGAAATTCCCAAGTTCTGAACAATTATCAAAAGAATTGAAGGTTAAGTTGTTGGATGGAGAACCTAAATCAGTAGCTCCTGCTGAAGACAAAGAAGAAAAAGTGTTCAGCTCCAAAGTTAAAAAAATGAAAATTACTGACTTGGATTTCAATGAGTTTGCTAGACAATTGACCGTCAAAGAATTTGGATTATACACACAAATTACACAAATTGAATGCTTGGATAAAAGTTGGAATAGCAAGTATGGTTCATTAGGTGGGTTTACTCATATACAAAAATTTATTGCCAATTCAAATGATTTAACCAACTTTGTCTCAACAGAGGTTGTCAATCATAATGATATCAAAAAGAGAGTAACCATTATCAAGTATTTTGTTAATGTTGCTGAAAAATGTCGTTCTTTGAATAATTTCTCATCAATGACAGCTATTATCTCAGCTCTTTATTCATCACCAATTCACAGATTGAAGAAAACTTGGAAGTCTGTCCCAGAGAAAACTTTGACGCTAATGAATAAGATGAATGATTTAATGAATTCAACAAGAAACTTCAGTGAATACAGAGAACATTTAAGATTCATCCAAGATCAACCTTGTGTGCCATTCCTTGGTGTTTATTTATCAGATCTAACATTCACAACAAATGGTAATCCGGATCATTTACATGGTGATAATAAGTTGGTTAACTTTGCTAAGAGGTCAAAAACTGTTGAAATTTTAAGAGAAATATCAAGATATCAATCGTTGCCATATAATTTGAGAAAAAATGATGAATATCAAGACTATATTTCTTACCATTTATCCAACCTGATGACTATTGATGAACAATATAATAGGTCACTTGTTCTTGAACCAAGGGTTAGAGCTTCACAAGCCTTAAACGGAAAAGAAGGAAGTGTTTCTAGTAATACTTATGGACAAAAACCAGGATCTAGGTCAGCAAGAGTCTTTCAACATTTTGTTAACAGCTATTCTGTTTACGCCCCAGGATCATAATGGTATAGCATTTTTAATTAACTTAGTTTTATGATTTCTCGTAGCCAATAGCCGATATACTCTTCAATAGCCGATGATTACGTGAGCAAAACTTAGGCTCGCGAAATCTGATCGTGTTTTTTTTGGAAGTTTTGGATTACGTTACAGGAAGATCAAATAGTTATTTCAATCGTAAACAGCCGTTAGATCACAACAATCATATCCATTCTTTTGCTGCTAGTCAACCAATTCTGATTCTCAAGATCCTATAAACTTATAGATCAGTGATACTTTGTGGCAGAGCTCTTATCAGATCAGAATTATCAACAGATTAACTTAAAGTGAAGGTTTCTAGAAGCCATGTTCTCCAAGTTTAATCAATTGAGGCAGAACTTGACTGATGAATTGAGCAGAACAAGCTTAGACGAAAATGAGTCGCCTCGTCAGAAAACAAGCAAACCAATTGATGATGGTGACATCGACATCAACAGTACACCCGAAGCTGAAGAAACTGAATCCAAGGTTGAAATGACAACACTTCCTCCAGAGATTAAAGGAAAACTAAGAAAGTTTGCTAAATATGAAGCCAAATATCCACTTTTACTGGATGCTTATAAGAATGAAAAGTCTAAAAATGAACAGGTGATTAAATTTGAGAAGATTCTTCAGGAGAATACACCGTGCTCCAGTATACAGGAAGGAGAAGCCTTAGTTGAGTATCTTAATAGTTTAAGCTTGAAGAACACAATGTTGAATGAAGAATTGAGAAAAATCAGCAAAGCTAATACAGAGGAACAATCGGCCAAAGTTAAAGAACTTGAAGATAGAGTTTTTGAGTTACAACGTGAACTTGAAGAAAATCAACAACCAAAAGAAAGCTCAGCAAACGATGAGACGACTGTATCCGAGGAAAATGACGACCTTGTGAAAAGACAGGATCTTGAAAGAGCCGAAGCCAGAGTTGAAGAGTTGATGCATGAAGTTGAACAGCTCAAAAATGACAATGTGAAGCTCCACAATATTGTTTCTGATACAACCGAAACTGAAAGTTTGAAAAAAGAAAGTGAAAAAGCTTCTGTTGAATTGAATGAACAAGCACTGAAAATTTCATCACTTGAAAAAGAGCTGGACTCAAAAAGGGAATCTCTCAGTCAATTGTCAAATGAGAAGGAAGAGTTATCGAAGAACTTGTCAGAGTTTGAAAAAAAGTTGAGTGATCTCAATGAAACCAACGAAGATCTAAAGAAAAGTACAGCAGCTCTTGAGGTTCAGCTTGAGGGTAGTCAAGAAAAGCACAATAATGAAATAAAGAACTTAAATGCTAAGCTGGAAGAAAATAAATCTTCAGTTGAGGAGAAGTCAGCTGAAATTGAAAGGTTAACAAATGAATTGAAAACTTCTGATGAAAATACCATAGCTACTGAAGAGTCTGTGACTGAAGCTCAATCAACTGTATCAGCAAGTAAAAAGAATAAGAAGAAGAAGAAGAAAGGTGGTAAAAGTAGCAATCAACAGCAGCCTGAAACATCAGTCAAAGATACTGAGCAGTTACCAGCCAATGAAACATCAAGCGATGATACTGCCATCAGCTCTCTTCAGTCCAAATACGATACATTGTTGAAAGAGTTTGAAGATCTAAAATCCAAAAAGGAAGAATCAAATGGAGAATCGGGTGATGTTGTCAAGATCAAAGAAGAATTTGAACAATTGAAACAAGATTACGAAGCTTTACAAAAAGAGAATGAGAAGAGCAAGTCCAACTTGAAGATATCAAATGAAGAAATTGAGAGTATCAGAGATATGCTTAGAGACGTTGGTGATGATCTAGTGACTTCAAGAGACGAACTTAAAGAAATTAAAGAAAAATATGAGACATTGGTGAAAAGCTCAGAACAATCAAAGGAATGTTCAGGTAAAGAAGAAGATCTTGCAGAAAAGTTGAGCACAATAGAATCCCAAAAAGTTGAGTTAGAGGTTTTGAGAAAACAACATTCACAAGCCGTTACAGATTATGAAAAAGAAAAAGCTGAAAATAGAAAACTTGTTACAGTTACTCAGGATGAGAAGAAGGAGTTGGAGGGAAAAGTATCTGAACTAGAAAATAAAATATCAGAGCTGACTACTGGACATCAAAAATCATTGAAAGCTGTTGAAGATGAACTAGCAACATTGAAGAAAGAAAAGGAAATTCTAGAAAAACAAATTAAAGCATTGCACTCTGAGAAGTCTGAGTTCGCTACCAAAATAACAAAGTTTCAAGAAGAATTAAAAGATTTAACAAAATTGAGAAAATCGGAAACTTTTTTGAAAAAAGAATTAGATTCCGTTCAACTGAATTTGACTCATAAAGAAAAAACCATTGGATATTTTGAGAAACAAGTTAAGGACTATGAGATCAGTAAATGTCAATTATTGGATGAGATCAATAAATTGAGAGCTGCCAATAAAGATTTAGGATCTAAAATAAGCTTATTGAATGAACAAAGATCTAAATTGAATCAGGAAAAAGTTAAATTGAATGAATCATTGCGTGATATTAAAGTTGAACTAGATGAAAAGGTAGAGGAGAACAAAAGATTGACTGATAAAGCCGATGTTTTGCAAGATAAATATTCAGGGTTACAAGAGATGAAATCTACCTCAAATGATCAGATTGAATCAATAAAGAAGCAATGCGAAGAACTAAGCATCAATTCCAAAGAGGCTCGTCAAAGAGTTGAACAATTGGAGGAAGAGTTGAGTGAAAGTCGTGCAATGTTGCAAGAAAGAACACGTGAAGCAAGCACAATCAGAAGGCTTTTACTTGAAAGTGAAGAAAACCAAAGTTCAAAGATTAAAGAGTTGACATCTAGGGTTGAAATGTTAACTGAGGAAAAAGATAGACTGCAATCTGATAACACAATTGTATTGACTAGAAAACAAAGAGAACTAGAGGACGCTCAATTCAAGAACCAGGAACTAGAGAAAATCATAACTGGATGGGAGTCTAGAGAAGAAGGGTTGACTAAAGAGATTAAAGAATTGAAGAGCAGCACAAATAGATTAGAGTTGGAAAGAAGATCATCAACTTCAAGCTCAGATGAATTGACTAGTGTTATCTCAAAACTTAAAGATTCTCTAAGTGTTTCAGAAAAGAAGATCCGTGAATTTGAAAGTTTGAATCATGTTTTGAAAAAATTGAATGAAGAACTAACATTAAAATTGGATAGATTAACAAAAAATTATAAACTAGTTTCCTCACAATTGAACTCGTTGAAGGAAAAGTCAAAACAATCAACCTCTTCACCATCAGCAAATGCATCACCTATGGCATCACCAGTCTCAACAAGGTCAAATTCAGTTGTTTCTAATTTGAATTCAGTCTCTGAACATCAACAAGTTTCATCTTCAGGTAACTCAAATGGATCTATTGAAGAAAAAACAGCATATGTTAAAAATGTTTTATTAGGATTTTTGGAGCATAAAGATCAACGACAACAGTTACTACCAGTTATCTCGATGCTGTTACAATTGAATAAGGCTGACGAGAAAAGACTATTACTTGCGTTGAAATGATAGAACTATGGTAATATTATAAATGTTGATATGGCTAGAAGGTAGAATTACATCCTAACTGCCATTAATATTGACCAGCTGCATGTAATTAAAATTGAGAACGAATTAGAATTAAGTAAATTTCATTACAACGTCGATGAAATGGATGTAATTTGTAAGAGGTATTACGTGATATGGTTTAACGAATTATATAATTATATTGGCTTTCTGGACAGGCGGCCAAGTACATGCGATGCTAGTGTTATCTCGCTTTTGACGTGTTTTCTTATCTAAATGTGTCGTCGATCATGCTCAGGCACACAACTCTTCTAGACCCTGTGCTACAAATGCTTTAATGAAAGCTAACCGTCTAAAACGGAGAGTTGAGTAGAGTATATACCTTGTCTGTAGTGGGCTATACGTCTTTTGCTGGGCTGTGAGCAACTTTACACTGGGCCCAACAGCCAACAGCTAATGAACGAACTCAGCCCAGCCCCCAGTTCCGTTCCTTCTAGAGAAAAGCCACCCTGTGCGTGTATCGACCGTTTCCTGCCTGAGCAAAGTTGCCAAAATAACGACCACGTCAAACCATCATCATCACATTTTGGAAAAAAGCATCAGACTGACACTTTTCATTCTATTTACTGAACCTTTTACCACTTACAAACAAAGCCCTTCTCAAAGTATTTCAAAAGTATCAGAGTACACACGCTACACTGGTCCCCGATATAATACTCTTGCTTCTATTGCTGCCGCTGCTTCTGTTCGCTTTGAACGCCATTGGACACAAACACAGCTGATCAGATCACAATTCATAGTTATTGTTCGGTTTTTCTGGATTCCATCAAAAATTAACAAGTTTAGATAGTTGAAGTGGTATATCTTTGGATTCGAAGGCTATCAACCAATATCAGATCAAAGGTCATAGACATTTCCCGTTTTGCCAAAATGAGTGACCACATGAATGTTCCTTCAGACTTTACAGATAACATTACAATCTCGCCGCCACTTGATCAAAAACTAGAAGAAAACAGTCCAATTTCCAAAGACAATAGTAATTCTGCTAAAACAATCCCTTCAAATCAATCAACAGCAAATGCAACTTATGCTTCATCAAATGCCAACTCCCCAGCATCAGAAAGTTTGCTTCGCTCAAAGACCAATTCAACAACATCAACTACATCTTCATCGAATTCTATCAACTTATCAAGAACCAATAGATCAAAATCCATCAATCAGCAGCATGTTGATTCCATACCTAGAGGAAGACAGCATATCAAAATCCCAAATATGAATACTCATAATGCAAGATCCCCATTGAGGTCGAGCAACTCTACTAGATTAAGTACAAGCAGAACACCTCAAAATTCGTTGTACCCTCAAAGCCAAAGACGCGGGTCAATTGCAAGCATTGGTGATACTTCTGACTTCTCTACTAACTTGGGTATGCCATACACTTTGAATATGAATGGAAGTTCTTCAACTCTCAATAATGTTCCAACTACTGCTACATCCGCTGCTGCTGTCAATAGAATACCCCCTCCACCAGGCCCACTGTCAACAGCAAGCTCTCCAAGAAACAGTTTTTCCAGTACTTTCAATTCCGCTTCGATAGGGGATGGATCATTCTCACATAGAAGATATAGTGATAATTCTGCTACTAGTAGAAAACCAAGCACAGAAGAAGTCTTTGATCTGATGGAGCGTGAACAAGATGCCATTGTTTTGAAACTTATGAGGGAGATTCAACAATTAAAGGAAGACAATAGAGCTTTACGTCAAACTATCAACCAGTTGACAAGCCCAATAAGTGCTTCCCATTCCAGATCCCAGTCAAGATCAAGTTTAGATTCTTCCAGGAGAAGAAACTCTTCGCTTTACACTGATGATGAATTGATTTCTGTGTCAAGCTCAATAAGTAACACACCAAGATCTACACACACTAATTTGGCTGTTCCTGTTACTTCATCAAGAAAACCGAGTATGAACTTGTCAAGTGCCATTAATAGTAACCAGAATGATAACATCAACCACAATCACCACAACAAATCCAATTCAAATCCAGAAAACTTTGATAGTTTCAGGTCCAATTCTTCTACTATTAATATGAATGAATGAGCTTGCACAATTCCTATTTTAGTTCTAGTTGTTAAGCTTGTTGGTCATATTTATTTATCTGTTTGGTTTATGTTTGTTCAGAATAAGAAGGGGTTTAGAAAAGAGATTGATATGAATAGTCGATGTGGATTAGATTACAATATCAGCTACATGAAGGTGTTTACAATTATTTGAATTCAAGGTCAAAAGTAAAAAAAAATTATTTTGAAATGTTTACATTCTTGAATACATGAAGCTGCGTGATATGCTCTTACAGATGTGGTTCACTGGTTGCATACATGCCGTGTAGAAGCTTACTTTGCAAGTTGTTAGCTAGTGAGTATCAGTGTCTTTCCAGTACTGCTTGGATTTTCAATTTTCGAAATTGTTTTTGTGTCAATCAACATGATTTTTGATTTCCATTGGGCGCCTGTCAAAACAAAACATTTGGCACAAAGCCATTAAAAATTTGAAGTTTCACAATTAAAGTTAAAAAATAGAAATTCTACCCTTTAGAAGTTTCCCCAGGACATTAGCTACTTTGATTTATATTGCTTCACATCTCACTATCCATTCGAAATATCATCATTCACACTTTATTATGGTTGTTATTGGTCACGTCACAAACTTGGTGGCATATATCACTATCTTATCAACAGTTCCATCCATTTCTTTGTTTAGTGCTGCTTTAAGAGTCCCAATTTCACAAAGGCTTCAATCTAAAGTGCGTCAAGAACAACTAATAGCAGTTACAACACCAGATCAAGTCAAGTCTAATAGTGATGATCAAGATGTTGATTCAGCTGGGTTTTCAAAAGCTAAGTCTCCTGTTGGCTGGGATCCAAATATTCAAGCTCAAGAACCTTTCCCAAAATGGTTGTCTGATTTTACTGGTTTGAAAGAATGGCCAGGTTTGGAGCCACCTTATATTCCATTGGATTTTATTGATTTCAAGAAGATTTCTAAATTTCCTGTTCATGACCAAGGTGTTTGTCCTCAAAGTAGAGATAGCTGTTCTTATGATTGTTATAAATGTGTTGAACCTGATGATGTTTACAGTTGCAAAAAACTTTCTCAGAGTTTTGATGATGGTCCAAGTCCTGCTACTCCAAAATTATTGAGTCATTTGAAGCATAAAACAAGTTTTTTCACATTAGGAATTAATGTTGTCAGATTTCCTGAAATTTACAGACAAGTCAGAGATGAAGGTCATTTATTGGGGTCTCATACTTGGTCTCATAAATATTTACCAGGATTAACAAATGAACAAATCATTGCACAGGTTGAATGGTCGATTTGGGCAATGAATGCAACTGGTAACCATTTACCAAAGTGGTTTAGACCACCATATGGAGGAATTGATAATAGGGTCAGATCAATTTTACGTCAATTTGGTTTACAAGCTGCTCTTTGGGACTATGATACTTTTGATTGGCAATTGATGTCAAATCAAAGAACAGAATCAGAAATCATTAATGAAGTTAAGAAATGGAAAGCCAAATCAAACAAACCAAATGGATTGATTCTTGAACATGACGGCTCAATCAAAACTGTTAATGTCGCTCTAGATATCAATAACGTTATTGGATCAGATCAGTTAACTGTTGCTCAATGTATTGGTGGTAATGATTATTTAAAAGTTTACCCAGAATCTTCACATGAGTATTGAAGACATAATTTCCTAGTTTTGACAGCGGTTTATACATGATTAAAAACCTATTCTATAATTGAACTTAGTTTTAATCTTTTCCAATTTTTGATCCAGTTGTATATTGGGATGATATTTCATCTCCCTTCGGCGTCTTCTCATACTGTAACATATTTATAAATGATCAATTAGTTTTTGCAAGCACAATGTGTTGGCAGCTAGTTCATGAACTATCTAGCTTAGTACGTCAGCTGCTGCCATAATTTTATGATTAGTAGTGCTATGAATATTTATGTGGTGCAGTATGACGCTAGCGCGTTATCGTCTTTTGAAATTAAACTTTTAATGAACGTTCGAATACATGTAAATATTTAGATGTATGTTTGCAGTAATTATTATACGTACGCAAGCCTGTAACCATGACGCGGTAGCTAATTAGTCTCCAACTAGAACTGCATCAACATAGAGGCTAGTGCAGTAGTACTAGTGACCACGAAAACTTCGACGCAGCTAGCTGGTAATTTTATTATGATTGGATGTGAAAGTACAAAATTAATGATGAATGAAGCAATTAGAATTAGACACTGGTGTATAAAATCATTGTATACCAATGGAAATTTCAAAAACCTGTCATATACTTGATACTTCGTCGATTAGTGTACTGTCTTGCCTTACTGCCGAATCCTTCGTGTCAATTGTAAAAAATCAGCGTGCACCTATCAAAAAAATGCAAAAGATTAATATTGAAGGATGCGAGGTTCGAACTCGCGCGGACAAACGTCCAGTAGATCTTAAGTCTACCGCCTTAGACCACTCGGCCAACCCTCCTTTTTACAAAATTTCAAATTTTGCTCATGTCCACACGAAAATAAATTTGGTAAGGGCACCCGAAAATATCGATCAAGTGCTTATACATCATTTGAATTTTTATTTGCAAGGAGCAAGAACAGAGATAGAACTTTGAAGATATCTTGCTCCAAAGAAGTGGTCCAAAGGTAGTGCATTATATTATGAGCTAGTATTGTTAAGTATATTATAGCAGCGCCAGGCGCTGCTTATTAGATGTGCATCCATCTCAGCAGCTTGTACTCAGTATCATGCAGAAATATTGTTCAATATTTCAGGTAAGCTGTTCAATTATTTGGATGTCCAGCGTATTAGACCTAGAATATTTACAATATTAATATTTATAACATACACTAGTACGTCCAGCAAAATAGAGCTTGATTTGCAAGTAACTGATTTCGAATCAATTCCGGCTACAATAATTCATCATCTTCTTATTTATCTATCATTAACAACGACAAACGAGAAATTAAGTTCATCTTCATAAACAATAATGTACACAGAGTGTTTTCATTTATATAATTTTGCCAAAGAAACTTGAGCTTCATCGTTTTTATTGAGAACTTTAGCAACAGCTAATTCAAAATCTTCTTGAGTGACATGAATTCTTCTTTCTCTTAACGCATACATACCAGCTTCGGTACAAACACCTTTAACATCCGCACCTGAACAACCATTCATTTTTTCAGCAATTTTTCTCAAATTAATACCTCTAGTTAAATTCATAGCTCTTGAATGAATTCTAAGAATTTCTGCTCTAGCAGCAACTGTTGGAGGTGGGAATTCAATTTTTCTATCAATTCTTCCTGGTCTTAATAAAGCAGGATCCAAAATATCCAATCTGTTTGTTGCCATAATGATTTTGATGTCTTTTGAATTCTCAAAACCATCCAATTGGTTTAATAATTCCAACATTGTTCTTTGAACTTCTGAATCACCACCACTTGAACCTTCAACTCTTGAACTACCTATGGAATCAATTTCATCCATAAATATAATTGAAGGAGCATGTTCTCTAGCCATAACGAATAGCTCCCTAACCATTCTTGAACCTTCACCAATATATTTTTGAACTAGTTCAGAACCTGAAACTCTTATAAATTTACATTCGGTATGATGAGCAACGGCTCTTGCTAACAATGTTTTACCTGTACCTGGTGGTCCATATAAGATAACACCTTTTGGTTGTGCTATACCTAAACTTTCAAACAATTCTGGATGTTTAACAGGTAATTCGATAACTTCTTTAATTTCTTTGATTTGTTTAGTTAAACCACCAACCATATCATAAGTTGAATCTGGAACTTTTTCAACCATCATCAAACTAACTAATGGATCAACTTTATTTGGTAAGATTTTATGCAAAGTGTATGAATCTGATTTTAAACAAACTCTTAAAGATGGTTTGATATCTTTAATATCGATTTCTGGAGATAAATTAACAATATATTTACCTTCTGGATGGATCTTTACCAAGATTTTCTTTTTACTTAATGCTTTAACAACTTCACCGACATAAGAGCCAGGTTCTTGAAGCAATTTTAACTCATCTTTTAGTAACCTAACTTTTGCGTTCAAAGAATTTCTTTGAGCCTCAAGACGACGTAAATTTAAAGTCTTCGCATTGATTTGAATCTCTGTATCTTGTATACGTTGTTCTAAGAACTGTTTAAAGAGTTAGTGACCTGATTTGATTGAATTCAAATGAAACATGTAACTTACTGGTTTGATACCACCTTCGTGAACAACAGCTGCCATTGTGAATTGAGTTATGCTTGGATAGTTCAAACTTGTAGAATCAAAAACAGTAGTAGTAATAACGTCAATTGTTTTGCCATCGAAGATTTCAAAAATCAACATAGAGGGCCATTCCGGTAATCAGTTTCACGTGAAAGCCCTCGGATCTTTTCTCTCTTCAAGTTTATTACTGAAGAAAGCGACTTCTTGATCAAAACAGATTGCTTCCGTTTGAGAAGTGAAGTGTTGTGGATACATTTGAGGCTATCTGTGAAGAAGACTAAACCGGTTCCTGTTTCAATGAGATCCTTCAAGCTTGTTTTTTGGCTCAGCTTCTTGGGGTTAGCAATTGCGTATGAACAATTTTGCAGATGTCAATGTGATTCCAAGTACAAAATTATACCGTTACAAGATCAAGGGTGCAATACCTGTACTAAAAACTATTGCTTGTCGTTGAACCTTGAAGAGTGCAAAGATTTCACTGAGGATGAAGTGTTAACAACCTGTTTCCGTAAGTTTTTGATTCTATTCTTATTCCCCTTTTTTTCAGCACTAACGTTATGACTTTACTTCAGAAAGAGAATCAACAAAGGATCAACTCATAGTATACACTTTCATATTGGTAACATTCGGTCTGCTGTCATATGCAATTGTTGGGAGACCATTGTTGATCAAATACAGAGTAAGTATTGATTAATTTAGACAGAAAAACGTCGAGCCAAATCGTGAAATAATGGACCAAAAACTAACATCGTGATCCCAATCTAGAGACAGAATGGCAACTCCATTTGAAATCTTTAATATTTCACAAGTCAATTGGTCAAACTGTGTAATTCTGTGTATTCTTATTAACGTATTATCATGAGATTATACCCAGTCCCCAGTTTTACGCAAAGGTCTGTGTAAAATCCAGCACCATTTTTTTTCCAAAATTTGGCGACGCGACAGAAATTCTTCACAATGAGCCCAATTAATCAGATCTTGCGTACTTTAAATAGAGCACCAGCTTCCAAAAAAAATACAAGAAACAGCTGTTGCCGTGGTCTCGTAGTAATCCAAGCTCGATCTACACAGAACCACACCAGGTTAATTACAGAGAAATCTCCCTGTTAAACTCGCGAATAGCTAGTGCTACGATTACATAAGAATCGCTGTTTTTTCTGATTTTTTTCATTTTTTGTTGAAGGTTTAAAAAAAAAGAGGAAAAAAAAACTTGGTTAGAAACAAAAATTGAACATCAAATCTTCAAAAGGTTCAAAAGATACTCTAGAAGTCTTTTGATTTGGCCCTAATTCCTATTTTCAGTCTATTCTTAGTTGCTAAGGATTATCTTGTTGTCTATTTTTGGCTTCCAAATCACAAGTGAATTGGATCATTAAACTGAAAATTGCAGGCAAAGAATAAGAACTAGAATATAATACGACTTGAAGGCAATTACACCAATTACAAGGAAAAGAGATCCAAAATCATGTCTCAAATGAATCCAAATGGCCAGTCCAATAATGGCTACCATCCCAACAAGAGAAACGTAGGCCATAGAGGGGGTCAACCATATAATCCATATGCTACTCAAGGTTACGCTCCAGATTACATGGGTGGCTATCAACAAGCTTACTCCTACTATCCTTCTGGTCAACCGTACTATGCTGGTCAAGCTGGCTATGTTGCCGTTCAGCCAGTCTATTCACCAAGACAAGCTCAAGATTACAATAATGGCCAACATCAGTTGAATATAACTACCGCCAGTGGTGACAAAGTTGATTTAAAGAACTTGAACTCAACCGTTTTTACTCCAAAACATGCTAATGCATCTTTGAACAGATCTTCTGTGTCTACCCGTAAAGCTGCAACACCATATACTCATCAAAGGACCCCTAGCGCAGCATCTAGTACAAGTGGAAACAAAGAACTTGATGCCATGAGAGAAAGTTTTAGACAACAAGTGCTCGCTAGAAAACAAAAGAAAGAAGCCACTGCTTCTCCAACTATAGCAGAAGCAAAACCAGTTGAATTGAAGAAAGAAGCATCACCTGCACCTGCACCAGTTGAAGCCAAACCAAAGACTGCAGATCCAATCAAATCAAAATCTCCTTCACCTGCACCAGTTTCTTCAACATCAGAAAAGAGTGAACAAGATGAAGACACTGTTAGAAAATTCAAAGAATTAGTTGCTGCAAAGAAGAAAACTTCATCAACAGCACCAGAAGTTTCCCCAAAAGCTAATGAAGATAAAGAAATTTCCAACCCTGCTACCGAAGAAGCTAAATCTGTTGAAACTAAATCCGAAGTTCAAACTGCTACTGCTATTGAGGAGACGACACCTCAAGATTTAGTTGGAGAAAAACCAAAGACTGAAGATACTGAATCAGTGAAACCAGAAGAACCTGAAATCATCAAAGAAGAGACAGAACCAGCTGAAGCTTCAAAAGATGACGAAGAATCCAATCAATCTGAAACTAAGGAAGAGGAAAAAGCAACAGCTCCAGAATTTACAATTTCTAAATTATTCGAACAAATAGCAAAAGCTAAAATAATAGAAGATCCTTATAATTTTAAATATCCAGAAGGAAAAACGGCCCCTACAATCAAAGCGGAAATTAAAACCAAGAAATATAGTTATAATCCTGAATTCTTGATGCAATTTGCTGAAGTTACATCTTTACCTTTAGATGAAGCGTTCAAAGATAGATTCAAATTTATTCAAATCAGTGATAAACGTAATGACAGATCATTATCTAAAGGTGGCCCAGGTGGTTTCAGATCAGGCTTTGGTCAAGGTTCAATTTCTGGTATTCAAGGTTCATCATTCTCAAAATCTGGATCATCAAGAAAACAATTTGATTTGAACTCAAGATCCAACTCAAGACAAAACTCTAAAAGAAGAGGCGGCGGTTCTGGTAGAAATGAAAGAAAATCGAACAGAAATAGAGACAGAGATAATGAAAGAGAAAGAGAACCAGAAGTTCCTGCTGAACCTGTAAAACCTTTAGAAAAATCTGCAAACAGATGGATTCCAAAATCAAGATTAGCTAAAACTCAAGAAGTTAAATATGCTCCAGATGGTGTTACTGTTATTCTTTCACCAGAAGATGTCAGTAGAAAAGTTAAATCATTATTGAACAAGTTGACTTTAGAATTTTTTGAAGATATTTCAAATGATATCATCAATATTGCTAATCAATCCAAATGGGAAACAAACGCAGAAACTTTGGGAAGTGTTTTAGAATTTACATTTGCTAAAGCTTGTGATGAACCTCATTGGTCTTCAATGTATGCTCAATTTTGTGCAAAAATGTGCAAAGACATTGACCCAGAGATTAAAAAAGAAGGTGAAATTAGAAAAGATGGTGAACCACTTACTGGTGGTGGTATTGTCCGTAAATTATTATTATCAAGATGTCAAATAGAATATCAAAAAGGTTGGGCTGATAAACTACCAACAAATGAAGATGGTAGTGCTTTAGATCCTGAAATGATGTCTGATGAATATTATGCTGCTGCTGCTGCAAAGAGAAGAGGTTTAGGTTTAATCAGATTTATCGGTCATTTGTTTGTTTTAGGTTTATTATCTGAACCAATTATTTTTGTTTGTTTGAAAGATCAAAGTAAAAATGTTACTGATCCATCAGAAGATACTGTTGAAAATTTGATTCAATTAGTCAAGACTGTTGGTCAAGCATTGGATTTCTCTCCAAATGAAAGAACTAGAGCAACATTTGATGCATTTTTCCAATCTATCCCTGCTATGGCTGAAAAGGCTAAACTTCCATCAAGATTACAATTCAAATTGATGGATCTTGTTGACTTGAGAAAAAGAAGATGGTCTGGTGGTGAATCCGATGCAGGTCCAAAAACTATTACAGAGATTCACGAAGAAGCAGAAAAGAAACAAAGAGATCATGAAAGAGAACAAAAGGAAAAAAGAAATCAACACAGAGGTGATTCAAGATCAAACTCATCAAGAGGTGCTTGGGGTAATAGTAACAGAGTTTCATCAAGTGATATCAAGAATGTTGGTGTTGTTAGAAACTCAAACTCCTCATCAAATTTGGGCCCAACAAATAATTTTACAAGAACTAAATCTCAAAGAAGTTCAAGTAGACAATCATCACAAAATTTGGCCTCAGAAAATCCATCACCTTCACCTGCAAGTCCTTTGAGTGCTAGAGAAAACTCTAAAAAATCTGAACCAGCTGGTAATAGATTCACATTATTACATGAAGATAATCAACCTGAATCAGATGAAGAAGATGAAGATGAACAAGAACATGAAAATTCGGAAGAACAACAGGATATTGAAGATTCAAAGAAAGAGGAAGAGGATTCAAAAGACGAACAAAAAGCTGAATAGATATATTGGTTTTTGTCAAATAATTTATATGCATTCATGTCATTATAATGAAGTTTAATCAAGATTTTTTCTCTGGTTGTTTTAATTGTATTTTTGTTTTTGTTTTCGTCTGAATCACTTATAGGTGGTTTCTTTATGGTTTTATTTGTCTGCTTGTCTCATTTCATCAACTTTTCCTTTATTTTACAGAATCTGAGTGAGATATAAATTGTTCAAGTTGGTGTATGAAAAGAAAAGTTATTTGGGATAGATTTTGGTTTTGTTGTTTTCTCAATGAAAGAAAGATGTGAAAGACAGTTGGGGGGAATTCAAAGAAAAAAAGTCATTTTTTTAGTTAGCATTTTTACTTATCCATTTTTAATTAGTTGACAGGTTATCGTCACTACGTCTATTAGTTTTGTTTTGATCTGTTGATGTTGTTTTATTCGGTAAACATAACTAACGTCAAAATTTTATGGTAAAACACAATATTATATTATATCTTATGTAAATCAAAGCCAAATATGTAGAAGTTGTACTGGTTCACGGAGCAATCAATTAATTATTTTATAATTATTTATATCGCAGGTTGGTTAATGCTAGCAAAACTAGTTGGAATCCTGTAAGCTGTGATGTAAGTTTGTAGAGATGTGATGATTCTTGAATGTTTTCAAACTCTTTGCATAGTTCTGTATAACATTTTGGCGATTTGATTCCATTGCAACCTTGAACTTTGAATGGAATTTGGAGGAGTTTGAAGGTGACAGCTTTATTGGGCTTTGTTGCTGCTGAGAATGTGACTGGTACTCTGTTTCATTTAAATCCAGAGGAGAAGATGCCAGCACAAATTTTTGATTTTCAAAGTCACTAGATTTCATAACTTCCAATGGACTGCCAGGGTCTGAACCATGATGGATCTCCTCGTCGTTATCCAGAGATTCTTGTGATTGTTCTCTGTCTTCTGAGGCATGACCTTCTGGAATGCTTATTGGGGAAGTCCCAACCTTCCACCAGTGGGGTCTCTTTTTCAATTTTTCCTTATACTTGTTATTGAATTGTTGGACTTTACTTATTCCAGGAGATGATATAAAACTTAAGTTGATACCTTGAGGTTCATTACATACATCCACTGCTAATGGATCAGCCACCACGGTGGAATCTGAATTCAATCTTTTCTTTGCGTATGATAGATTGATGTTGTTGGTTGGAATGATTTCAAAGGACTGAAAGTCATCGCTGATTCTTATCTTGTGAGATTTATCAGACGACCAAAACAACGAATGCAACTCACTATATTTGACTCTTGAAGGGAACTTGGTACATGAAGTTGTAGAGCTATCTTCAAGATGTAATAAATAGTGGATATTTTCTCTTAGTGATAAAATCATTTGGTGGAATAAGACAAGAATGAAAAGACAAGTAGATAGTAGACTTGTAATGACTAAAGCCAAATGATTTAAAACAGACACCACGGTGCGCTTCAATTCAAACAAAGTGACAATCAGCAGCACTACTCCCAAGGAATACATCTTCAACACCAACTGAACTATACCCAACATGTGATACTTGATTGAGGATGAGGGCTTCTCAGTTTCATCAAGCTTAACACCATAATCATAGTGATCAGCAGATCCAAACGATGGCGCTCTAGCTGAGGAAGGAGCCTCGTGAACAGAATGGTTGTCCATATCCACTAATTCACCAGGGCCTGTACCGTATTGCACCAACATTTCTCAAGTTTCTAACCAAATCAACTCATTGTAAGTTGAGCGGCAAATGGTCTATGTTTTTTTTGTTTTGACACATTTTTATAAGTATTTTGCAAAATTAACATCAAATATTCCAAAAAACAAGTGGCTGCCAGATATCAATATGGTGATTCAGGAGATATTACACTGAGCAAAAGCATGGTTATAAAATGAGCTATTACCACTTGGAAGTACAATTGATTAATTGAAGTACAAGAATTCTATTGATCAAATTCACTGCAGAATGAAAACTGGTATACGCCAGTGCCTCAAACCCTTAAAGTGGAAACATGAGAAAAAGACAGACAACAAAATCTCATCAAGATTGAAAATTACGCTCCAAGATCCAACCTAATGAAATCCATTTTTGTTACTACAGGAGCCACTGTTACTTTTAAGGAGCTTATTGAGTTGACCTTAGACAAGAAATTTATATCAATTATTCAAGGTTTGGGATATCAAAAAATCGTTATCCAATATGGTTCACAACAAGATGGTGTAACATTATTCACACAAGGGTTGAAGTCACTTGATTCCAAATTCATATCTCATGATTTAGATTCTAATAATGGAGTGATAGTGGCTGAACTATCATCTGGTTTCAAGATTGAAGGATTTGCCTTTACAACTGATATAAAAACAATAATGTTAAACTCTGATTTGATAATTTCCCACGCTGGTACTGGATCCATTCTAGATTCTTTAAGATTACAAAAACCTTTAATAGTGGTGGTAAATACTAAATTGATGAATAATCATCAAATTGAAATTACAGATGAGTTGATAAAAGGAAATTATTTATTAGGATGCGCTGCAAAGTTGGATGAATTAATCTCGAATGTGAAATTAATCAACCAAGTCAAGCTAAATGCACTTCCTCAACCAAATACAAATGTAATAGATCAAATAATTCAACAAGTCTAGATTATTTACTAATGATATGTATATACATTCAATTGTCTGGCTTACCAATGTTGAGTGTAAATTCCTTCATCAAGATCGAACGATCTTCCAAATGTTTTGTGATTGAAATTATTGGGCCTTCTGTCATGTCATGATCTTCTCTCCAATCTTTTATTGAAGGATCAAAATCTTGATTTAATAATCCACTCTCCACATTCACATCAAATAAATCAACATATGAACTTGAATTCAAACAATTTGGTTTAGATTCAATAAATTCTAAATTCATTGTATCAACATCTGTTAAATTATTCAGTGAAAATAATGGATTGAAATTTGTTGAAAATGAACTAGTTGATGATGGACTTTTCTCGTTATCACTAGTACTAAATTGACTATCAAATGATTTTTGTTTATCAACTTGAGGGTAATTCCAAGGTTTTATAATAGTGGTTCTAAAATTTGTGATTTGTAGTTCTTGAATTTTTTTAGTTTTCCTTGAGTGAAATCTATTTTCTGGTAGTTTTTCAGGAAATGGATTCATAATTTTCATATATCTTGCGAAAAAATCCATTCTTTTAGTAAAAAATGATAATAATCTAATTGAATAATTTGCAAAATAAACTAAATCTGGTGGTAAATATTTCCCATAAACATCACTTCTTTGAAATGGATAAAGTGTGGTGGGTCCAATAAACCTATGTTGAGTTAAATACCTAGATTCAGGGAATACATTATCCAAAACCCTCCCAATCATGAAATAAAATGTATAAAACACTCTTTGAACAGGTTTATCCATTGAATTTATTGTGAAAACTTCACTTGGTAAAATTTTATTAAATTGATTGTAAACTTCATAAATCATTGAAGGTGGGTATGATATTACATAGTTTTTGTTGAATTTTGATTTTAACGAGCTGTTGACAATATAGTCATAGAAAAATGATATCAATTTTGAATAATGCATGGATAAAATTGAATCACTTTCTTTCCTTATGGTTGGACCAAATTCATTCAATACTTCATAAATTTCAAATAACACATCAAAATCATAAGTCGGTGTGAAAAGTGCAGATAATGTATGACTGATTGATTGGATCACAAATGAGGCAATGGGTGACGAATCATTCGTAGCTGAATATAATTCTTTGATGACAGCTAAAGAACCTTCTATATAATAGCTTTGTAACGACCCTTGATTTAACAGATCTAAAGACCCCAGACAAATTGTGGGAATTGTGAAATTTGAATAATGATAAAGAGCTCTTTTGAAATCACCTTGTTGCTGAGCTTCAATCAATTTTAAAACAATTTTTCTCAATTCTTTCAAGCTTTTAGCCTTTTGTTGATACGTGAAATCCCTTAAAAACTCCAAGTCACCGAGCTTTATGCAAGAGTTATAATCTTCATCAAATTCCAATTTTTTTTCAATTTGTAAATAAAGCCAATAAGCAATAACACTCAAATGGTTTGTGAAAGCTTCATGATTTTTCGAAAATGACTTTATAATCAACTTTGTATAGAATAAGCGGCCATGGTATGAACGCTCGCTTTCGCAATAGAATTTTTGTTCTTGTGATTTCAATATGGTTGGAACATGATGCCGTATTAGTTTTATTGTCACATTATCATTAGTTCCTCCAGGAGTTGAAGATGTTGCAGTCTTTGGCGATTCATTTGAGGACGTCTGAGGTGAGGAGATTGGAGAGCTTTGATTCTGTAAAGCTTTTTGCATTTCTTTCTCTTGCAAAAAGTTCTTCTTTTCTTCATCTGTAAACGAAAGATAACTGCACGGAATCTAGACAAACAGTTAGTTCAAAAACACATTCGCTTTTCCCTTTCCACTCAACATACCTTTACCTGACGAATTCTGCAGTTCTTACATTGTGGTAGATCCTCATCACACTTCATTCTTCGTTCCTTACACTGGACGCAGCCTGGGATTAATCACACATGTTAGTACCAACAACCACTGGGAAGGACAGCGCATTCCAATTACTCACCGAGCTTCGAGTTTTTGTGTTTCCTTCTTGGTTTCCGCAGACGCTCCATGTGAAGCACATGGTTCTGAAGCGTATCTCTCTTGCTGTTGAAGCTCATGGCGGCTCTAGTGCTTGGTGTTGTACTGAAGCGCTATCAATTGTAACAACTTTTGTTTTCGATACGTACTTCAAAGTTCGCGACACC
The DNA here is from genome assembly GCF_001661255.1 of Hansenula anomala. Taxonomy (NCBI): domain Eukaryota; kingdom Fungi; phylum Ascomycota; class Saccharomycetes; order Phaffomycetales; family Wickerhamomycetaceae; genus Hansenula; species Hansenula anomala. The sequence goes on from NW_017567115.1 coordinate 1,108,513, forward strand.
AAAGCGCAAAAAAAAAAAAAAAAAACAGAAATTTGGGCACGTGATGTGGCGTGCACGCGACCAAAAAAAGTGTATAAGAGCTGATTTTCAAATTTAGTGACACAACCATTCTAAATACCGGAAACTAGAGGGCAAAGATGTGTAGATTTCTGATATTCAAAGGTGTGTATTTTGTGATTTATATTTATGGACAAGGCTAACTACCTCATGAAGGTAAAGATCCAATTCTGTTGTCCCATTTGTTGACGAGACCTGCCCACTCAATCATAAAGTAAGTCAAGTGATAAATAACACCATCTGATTCATCAACTAACTGAATCATCAAGTCAATCATTTGATAGTAGGCTACGGCTAGATAAAAGGTAAGTATCTTAGACTGTCACTATGGTATAAATCTAACAATACAAAGACGCCCTATGAATGGTGATGGTTTTGGTGTTGGTTATTACTCATTAGATCCTGAATTGGAAGATGGACCATGTGTATTTCGTGCAATTACACCTGCTTGGAACAATATGAATTTAGAAAGACTAGCTGAAAAAACAAAATCAAACCTTGTGTTTGCTCATGTTAGGGCTTCAACTTATGGTGTATTATCAGAAACAAATTGTCATCCTTTCACATATCATTCATTAATGTTTATGCATAATGGTGGTATTTCCGGCTTTGATAAAATTAAAAGAAAACTAGTGGCTCATATGAAGGATGAATATTTTATCTTCTTACAAGGATCAACTGATAGTGAATGTTGTTTTGCACTGTTCCTTGACACTTTAGATAAAATGGGGTTTAACCCAGCTGATGAATCTACAAACTTTGGCCATGATGTTTTACGTGAGGCATTATTGCAGACTATAGAGTACATTAAGAATTGGACTAAAGATATCACCTCAGAACCTTCATTATTAAACTTTGCTGTCACTGATGGTCATTCTGTTGTCGTTTCAAGATACATCACTTCAAAAACCGAGGAAGCAGCCTCATTACATTTTAGTTCAGGATCAAGTTTTGTTGAGTATGAACCTGGCCAATATAGAATGGAAAGATTAGATCGTGGACAAAATGTCATCATGGTTGCATCCGAACCGTTAACATTTGAAAGAGGTGATTGGATAGCTGTGCCTACAAACTCCATTTTAAGTATCAAGAATCAAACGGTATTGCTACACCCAATTAAAGATGAATATTATCAAGAAGATCCTCTATATTCAAGATCTTCGAACTTTGCTGAAAGTAAAGGTTTAATGGGTAGTGTTCCATTGGCAGATACTGTGGATGTAGAAATCCCACCATTAGAAAGAGAAGGCCGTTCAAGACCCTTGACAGTATCGTGAGAAGTGCAAATGAAATATATTTTAAATTCAACGTCTGTAGTTTATGTTTTTCGCGGGTGAAAAAAAAAAAAATGAATGCCTATTTTTCGATCTCTTCCACACGTATAATCAAAGCTGTTGAAAAGACAGAAGGCTTTGGGAAATAATGTCATATAGAGGGTTTGGGCTTGAAAATGTTGGACCTGGTGGTCCCAAGAAACACTTCTCTGAAATGACGCAAGAAGAACAAGCTGAGGAAGGGGCGAAACAAATGATTGAGTTTATGGTATCTTGTCCTGGTAAATCAATAATGTCTGGTGTTACAGGTTTTGGTTTAGGTGGTGTTTTCGGTTTATTCATGGCTAGTGTAAGTATGGAATAACACTAGAGACGCTAATACTTTTACTAACTTACTTTCAGATGGCGTATGATGTGCCGATTGGTGGTAATCAAGCTGGTCATATTTCTGATCTTCCTTTCAAACAACAAGTTAAACTACAATTCGCTGATATGGGTAAAAGAGCTTGGTCAAGTGCTAAGAATTTTGGTTATATTGGTATGATTTATGCCGGTGTTGAGTGTGGTGTGGAATCAGTAAGTTGAACTTTTCATTCAGATGAATAAATATTAACTAATTGTACCTAGTTACGTGCTAAAAATGATATATATAACGGGGTGGCAGCAGGTTGTTTAACTGGTGGTGGGCTAGCATATAAAGCTGGTCCCCAGGCCGCACTTGTTGGTTGTGCAGGTTTTGCTGCCTTCAGTACAGCGAGTATGTTATAACCATGTTTTCTTTTTTGGTTTTTTTTGATTTACTAACTTGTTGAAATATAGTTGATCTCTATATGAGAAGTGAAGCTGGTAAACCTCCTACAAACGATTATGATGAATGATATGATTAAACTCCCTTTGACCTGTATATTAATACAATTTCTTTATAGAATTGAAACCAAAACCCAAGATGTGATACATCTATATATATAGTCCTTTTTTTTTAGAAAACTTTGTCTGTTGAGCATTCAGTAACTCATGAGGAATCCTTGAATTCACGTTGTAGATGGTTTTGTAAATTATAATACAATAGAAAAATGAGCCCTAATAAAAACAATGGGCTACCCAGAATTGAAAGTAGACGAATATGAATATATTCATTTTTATTATCAGCCTTCTTGAGTTTAGGCTTATTTATGGGAGGCTGAAATGGTTCTAGTAATGTTGTACGTGGTGGTGATTTCGAATTAGGTGTTGAAACAAAAGGTTGGTTGATTTGAGGATTCCTTGATTTGAAATTGTTGATAATAAAGTCCTTATCATTGAAGGTTTCCAACATAATTCTGTAATTTAACCCATTAGGGCTGCCCTCAAGAGATAGAGTTGGACTTTTATAATCATTCACTTTGGTGTAATTGTATGAATTTCCTTGTGGAGTGATGGGTTCATTTGATGAATCTTCAGTTTGAACTACTCTATCAACCAATTTCCTGCTCGTGCTTGATGCTGTTGACCGTTGAAATTTTTTCAAAGATTCCTTCAGTTTCTCCTTATATATATCACCATCTTCATTCTCAACATGATTTTGACCAAGTGGTCTTCTTGTTTGAAATTTTATTCTGTTTGTGACATGATTCGAACGATCGTTTGATTCACCGACCTTGGATGAAGTTTCATCTCTTGTGGAATAGTCCAGATATGGCAAAGGCAATGGATCTCCCAAGTACTTTCTCACATCAGATCTTCGTATTCTTGGAGGTTTTTCATCCACCAGTTGGATTGGTTCGTTTTCAATGACATTTTCGTTCATCTTATCATTGTGAAGTTTTCTGTGTAATTCAAATAGCTTTTCTCGATTCGTGTGCCGTAGCTTTCCATTAACGCTGTATCCATTCTCCCCAGATCCAGAATTCATTTCTTTCTGATTATATCTATGTCAGTGACCAGATTCTCGACAGCTTAGGATGTGTTTTTGTTTTGTTTTGCAATGGCAGATACATTAACTTCATGTTTGTTTTTTTACGCGTTGCCTCATCAACTTGATGATACTGTTAAGGACACTCCCATAATAGCTTTTCAAACTAATTCGTGACAATATTTTAAAGGCTTTAACAAACTACCAGATGGTTACCGTAAGAAATATTTTAATCATTAGATTGAACCCCGGTGGAAAATTCGTAAAAAGGTTATACAAAATCCAATAATAAATCTTGGAACGTATGACATGTAAAAATGATGCGCTCTGCAAAGGAACCAATCATATGTAGATGAAAGATTATAGTTCATCTTGAACCCATCAAGACCAACGTATAATATTCATGAAATAAAGTAAGCACCAAATTGTGGGAGAGAGAGAGAGTAAGTAAAAGACCTTGAAAGTTAATAGAAAAAGATGCATTTGTAGTAAAAAGTTGGGAAAAAAGAGAAGAAAAACAAAATAACAAATTAAGATAAATGATCAAATGATTAACACTAAAAAATGATGAGACATGGTAAGATGGGAAATGACAAAGGCTATTAACAATAGATGACGTGAAAGGGAAACTAAAAAAGAAAAGAATAAGAGATGTAAAAAATGCATTGAGCCTGTTTTCAAAAATTAGGTCAAATAAAAAAAGAAACCAAAATTAAAATTCAAAAACTTCATATCAAAAGATTGAAAAAAATGGGAATTTGTGGGTATATTGACAGCATTCATCATTTCCAATGAATACTATGATTCTGTTTCACTCTTTTGAGATAATATTTCAAAATTGAAAGTTAGCTTGATTACCTGTGTTGAAAGCAAATGTATTACCAGCCTGTTCTGGAGCTAATCCGGTATCATCTAGTTCATCTTCAGCTGCAAAGTATTTGTCAACAATTTGGTAAGCTTTTTCATAAATTTTAGCGTTTTCATTATTTTGACAGTCATAAATTTTTTCCATACCACCACATTCTTCAATATAAATTGCATTTTCATTTTCAGCTAAACCTCTTGTTTCTTTATCTAATTCACCCATTTTCAAAATATTTTCTAAAGCATCAAGAGTCACTTCAATGATTTTATTATCAGCAACAGATAACAAATCACATAATGGTTTAATACAACCTTGGCTGACTAAATAACGAATAATATCAGGTTTAGTTAAACCACCAGAAGAAGCGTTTGAAATAGCCCAACATGCTTCTTTTTTAGTTTTATAGTCAGCTTGTTCCAACAATTTGATTAAAGGTGGAATCAAATTGGCATCAATAACAGCTTGAATTTGTTCTGAGTTACCTGCAGTGATATTTGAAATAGTCCAAGCAGCTTCTTTTCTAATTGAATCTTTTGCAGATGATAACAATGGTAACAAAGCATTTAAAACACCAGCATTAATAACAATTTGAGTTTGTAAATCATTACCTGTAACGATGTTACCAACCGCTCTTAAAGCAGGAGTTTGCACCAAAGTTGTTTCATGACCTAATAATTCAACTAATCTTTTTGGTATTCTGGCGTCAACAACGGCTTGAATAGCTTCAGTTGGTCCATCTGATAGATAAGAAATAGCCCAACAAGCATCAATTAAAGTTTCCACATCAACTGAATAAATTAATTTAGCTAAAGTTGGTAAGGCTTGTGAGACAACATTCCAATCTGGTTGAGGATTTTTACCTCTACACAAGTTTGATAAAGTCCAAGTAGCAGTTCTAACTAGAGACATTTTTGTTGTGTTGAATAATGAAAGAACAGGTTCCATGGCGTTACATGATAAAACATAATCTCTATATTGAGCTGAATCACCAGCAACATTACCCAGAGCCCAGATTGCTTGTTCTTTAACTTCTAAAGAGTTTGAATATAACAAGTTAACAAAAGATGGGACAGCGCCAGCTTCAACAACATATCTTGTTTGATCTGAGCTACCAGAAGCAATATTTGTCAAAGCCCATGCAGCTTCTAATTGTAACATTTCTGGTTGATCACTCATAAACCCAACTAATCTTGGAACAACACCTGATTGAATAACTAAATCAATTGGAGGATTACGTTCTCTTGATAAAATTTGTCTGAATTTCACAGTAGCAGCTAATTGAGAGTCAAAATTATCAGATTGGATTTGTTCCATCATTCTTGGTAGTTCTTGTTGTAATTGACTTAAAAATGAAGAATCATCATCATTTTTCTTAGCGTCATCTTCATCATCCGAATCATTAGCGTTAGAGACGTTGAAATTTCTTCTTTTAGCTAAAGTTTCATCTCTTTTAGCTTTTCTCAATTCGACACTTTGAGTTTCACGACGACGACGTAATTCATCAGGGTTAAATCTACCTTTATTTTTGAAATTAGTACGACGATGATCTGGGATGTACTTGTTTGTTGAATCTGAATCCATTTTCTCAAAAAATAAACACTTTGTAATCTTCTTTCTTGTTTAACTCTCTTGTTGAAACGATTGAACCCCAACTAATTTATGAAGAATAGAATATGATCTAAATGTTTTATTTTATTGTTGTTTTTATGTGAAAGAAAGAAGAAAAAGGCTTACTTGATATTTTTTTTTTTTCCACTGTTGTTTTTCTTTTGAAAATCAATTTTAATTAGCCGAATATGGTAATTCGCTGTTTAGGGACGGCTCTGGACCAGGGTAACCAAAATATTGAAACTTCACCAAGGTAACCAACTACAATAACGAAATGAACATAAATCGCATTACGTTCACAATTGAAATTGTACGGTAAAGGGAAAGAGATGTTTTCTATTGGTGCTAAATTGTATAAACCAGCTGGTCTCAGGGCTTTCCATTCCACTTCCAAGGTGCTTTCTGCTATCAATAGCATTGATGGGGTCATCAAAGTCAAAGAACCATTTGCCATAGCTGCAACTCCTATTGATCCTAAGTATAGGGCTGGGTATGAACCATTATACGTTGCCCCTTCGCATAAACACATAGCTACAATGAAAAGAGTGTCACTAGCTGTCGGCGTTGTTGGAATCTATGTTTCGCATTTAATGTTTGATTCTGTTGTGGTTGCAAATGAATTGAGTTATGTTGTTGGTGCTCTAAGTACTTTACCTATACCTGCTGTTAACTATTTCACTCAAAATTATGTTTCCAGAATATTTAGACTATATGATTCAACTAAACCCCAGACATTGGAAAATTTGGTCACTGATGAAACTTTACTTGCGGAAAAGATATCATGGACTGGTAGATCTTATTACTTTAGATTGGTTAAAGTAAAAGATCTAAAGCTTTCCAATGATCGTTTTGGATGGGTCAATTGGAAAACTGACAAAGATCAATTCTATGTTACTGATGATATAGGTGGAATAAAGATGGATCGAATTTGGGGCATTGTGGAACATAATTCAGGGGTAGACAATGGTCGGTTTTTTGAAAAATGATCATAGCTTTTTTTATAGTTATTATTTATTTATTACTTATTTATCGTTATTTATTAAAAAGATATCAGCATCCTTGCATTTTTATTCTTGAGTACACCAGTTTTTGAAAGTTGATGTAGCTGTCTTGAAAAGTAGAGAGCGAAAAGCAAAAAAAAAAAAACACGAGAACCCATCTCTGACAATATTGTACATCAATGTTGAACTAACAAGTCTAGAGCCAAAATGGAGTCTATGGATATTGATGTGGGTACGCTGACTATTTCTTTTATACTTTGCAAATACTTACAAGCTCCCTAAAGTCTTCATCAGAAAGTGTATTGAGATCGAACTCAATTTGGTTACATGGAGTCGATAATTTATCAACAAAAGAGATAAAAGCTTACTTGAAGAATTTCACTGACGATGATTTCAAAATTGAATGGATTAATGACACTTCATGTAAGTATCTATGTAATTAATTTTTCTCAAGACTTTCCTAACTTTGAATAGTGAATGTTGTTTTTGAAAATGATGAAGATGCTTCAACTAATTTGAAAAAATTTACAAAAGAACAAGATAGAGAGTTTTCACCAACTGATGAAAGAGAAGCTCAAGACTTTGAAGGTAAGCCAGATGTTTCTATTACTTTAAGAATTAGTAATTTGAGTGATAAAAAAGTTAAAAATGCTGCCCAATACTCCAGATATTACCTTTATAATCCACCAAATCATGGAACTGAAAGAAGATCAAGAAAATCAAGTAGGGGTTCATCTTATCGTGAAAGGGAACCTGTTGTTTTTAAAAGATCCAATTCAAGAGATGTTGAAGAAGATGATGGAAACGATTTATTCCCTGATAAAGCAGCTTCAAATGTACCAAAAAAAGTTCAAATACGGGATAATGACAACATGATTGATGATTCCACAATTGAACATCCAAAATCAGATTTAGGTTCAAGAATTGGTACCTTTATTTCTGAAGGAGATGAATTGGAAAACCAAAGACCAAAAACCACAGGAAGTTTACTGGATAGAATCGGTTCTATCGATAAGTCAAAGTTCAAAGAGAAAAATTTAGATAAAGATGATTTATTCAATTAGCAAAAAAATTTGTATTATTATAAGTTTGTTTATTATTAACTAACACTGTAAAGAAAAAAAAAGTAGGTACAATTTATAATCTGGATATTCCTCTATTAGTAGATTATATTACTTGTTTGATTTGATATGCAACTCTGGATTTTTCAAAAAAGACAAACAAAAAAAAAGGAGTGATACTTTCGAATGTTGAGAAAAAGTTCACTAATAATTAATTGGTATAAATGAAATGGCGTGAAAAATTGTTAATCTATAACAATAAGGCAAGACCGGCAACGAAAGCTGAACCAATACCGTAACCATAAACTGAACCAGCACCATTAGCTGAGGCAGCTTTGTTGACATCAGTAGAAGCATGGGTTTTATCAAATCTACCAGCTTTATGGGTACCAGTTGAGGATGATGATGATGATTGATGAGTTTTATCAAATCTACCAGCTTTATGGGTACCTGTTGAAGTTTCACTTGAAGATGGATGAGTTTTGTTAAATCTACCAGCTTTATGGGTACCGGTTGAAGTTTCACTTGAAGATTGATGGGTTTTGTTAAATCTACCAGCTTTATGGGTACCACTTGAAGTTTCCCTTGAAGATTGATGGGTTTTGTTAAATCTACCATCTTTATGAGTACCAGTTGAAGTTTCTGTTGTTGAAGCATGTGTTTTATCAAATCTACCATATTTATGAGTTGAAGAGCTATCTTCACCATCAGCAGCCTTGACGACAGCAGCAGCACTCAAAGCACCTAAAACTAAACCAGAGACCTTCATTTTGTGATTGATTCTTCTTTAAGAGTTCGTGAATGATTAAAAGAACAAAAAACTTGATGTTTATAATTCGGTTCTCGTTTTTTTTTCTTCCTTCACCAATAATTACCAGTTTTTCGAAATTTCCTCGAGCCAACTTCCTTTTTTTTTATCCTCTCAATCCGAGGAAAAAAACGCTCGCCGGCTTCTGCCAAAAATTTCACGACGGCCCAGCTGTGGCGCCAACCAGTGCCCAAAAACGGCAAGAGCGGACCGATTAGGGAAATTTATCAACAAATTGGGAATTTTCGTGCCAGATAAGAAGCTACAGGAGGAAGACATGTTGGAAAAGTTGGAACTTTTATTTGAAAAAGAGTGACAGATGTATAGTTACAAAGTGTATGAAGGAGTTAGCTATACTGCAAAGGGGTCTGAACTTGTCAGACTGTTCAAACTGAGGTAGTCACCTCAATAGTTTTAGTAACCGGTGAAACAAAGTATTTCTATCAAGTTTTAACAATACATGTCGAGTCCTGTCTTAGGAAAGTGCTGTATTTGATGAGAAACACCAACAACAAGTCATTCTCCATTTATTAAACTCATATTGTATTAATTCTAATTCAAATACTTGTAAGATGTCCGAGAGAACACAGGCAAAACGTTTCATTAAACAACAAATTGTTTTAAAACGGAATTTCTCTATTTTTTTAAGCCGTTCATGGGATGATAGTCATGAGTATTGTGCGCTTTGAAAGATTTCAGTTCTTAAAGGTGTTTATAATAACATTAATCTATTCGACGTTTCTTGTGAACTTTGATAATCTTCTTTAATTACACTGAATATAGAGCACAATGAAATGTCCTCAACTAGATATGGTATCAATAGTAACTCAACAGCTATCTTTATTATACTGGTCATTAAGGTAGACGTGTCTTAGTAGTTCATGTCACCACCTTTAATTCAACTTCAAAAGAAATCTTTAAAGCGCCATATGGGACCTTCATATTAAACTGAATGGGTCACTTATAAATTACGTCTCTCAGGCTTATCACTCATGACCAGCTTCAGTCAGCATTGCCAGCTAAACTTTAACAAGTGTCAAGTATGTAAGATTGAAATATAGTTGAGTAGCTGTCAAAATTCACGGGTACAGTATTTTACGTGCGATTATAGCCGTTGCAGCCACGACCCATGATTAATTATACGACTCATTATTTCATCAATAATGATCTAAAACTAGTTCTTTGAACAAATTAATAATGATGAAATTATCAATGTAGTTGTTCATTGAATTTTCAGTGGATTTTGACTAATTTTCAAGTTTTAATCCAGTACTTTTGTTAGGTTTTGAAAATTTGTAATTTGTTTTAAAGAATATCGAAGATGCTTGAATTCATGAAAACAGGTAGAATTAATTAAATATATTATATATTATTATATGATCAATTAATATTAATATATAAATTGAATATTATTGATCAAAGGGCGCTACACTTATTACAATTAACAATGTCCAACGCCCAAACCGTTAAATGCTTTCAATAGCTTATATTATAAAGAGCTATGGCGCCTAATATAAGCCGGCTGACGCGTAGCTATTCAGCTAGACGAATATCATGATTAGCCTGTACAGTATAGATAGATCAGTTCAAGTAGCTTAGTAACTTGAAACAGGTGAGCTGTGTGTGTTGAATTATACATCTGTCTCTCAAATTGTGCTTTATGTGTGAATTTATGTAACTTATATTTGTATCTCAGATGCCTGTAAGATCAACAGAACATACAGATTACTTTGAAAAAGCTTTCGGGCAAACATATGACTTGCTGAATAGCTCAAGCTCTACTCAGGTAAATCATCTCACACAGATTTCTATTAATTAATGCTATACTTCAAGAAAGTTAAAATCTTCTCAAAAACTTGAACTTGAGAATATAAATAAACGATGAATATTTATCCTCTGAATAACGCTCATAAATATATTGCACCTAGCCATATACTTCAAAGAACATTACTACTTGAGCTCCAAAAACAAATAATGTCCGAATCAATTGAAGAACCAAACAAAAATCCATTCACCACTAATGAACAAACATTCCCACAACAAAATGAACAAACATCTTTGAAAAGAACAAATCCAATAAAGACACTATTCCATAACAATATTTTTTTGAACGGGTTGAGAATCCTTCAAAGCCTGTCTGTTTTAATCACTTTAATTTTAGCAAGTTTATCAATTAGATATTTCTTTAAAAAAGATGAAAGAATGGGAATGATTGTATTTTTCAGTTCAATTTCAATTGTTTATCATATAATTCTGCTTCAATTAACTGGAGATAGTTTCATTGTTTTAACTGATAGAATTTCTGATCAAAATTTGGTTTTAATTTTATTTTTAATGGAGTTTTTACAAATGACAATTTGGTTTATTGGGAGTTTGTTAATTGTGCTGAGATACCCTTTTTATAATTGCACCAGACAGGGAAGATTTAATAGAGTTGATGGATGTAAATGTGGACAAGCCTCATTGGGGTTCATAATTTTCAATTTTATTTTATATTTGATTGGGTTCATTGTTTTGTTGTCCAACATTAGAAGAACAGATATTTCAAAGATTAGAGCTTCTAAGAATCATTTTCTTGATTTTGAGTTGAAAGAGTTTGAAGGGGAAATTGGTCAAGAGTAATATTGGGTAGTAGAGGCTTAGTTTTTGCTAGAGTAAATACAAAGGCTTGCTCATGTTATCAAATGATGTATTATCTTCGTTTAATAGATGGGTTTTGATTTTTTTTTTTTCAGTACCTCGCACCTAGAAGTTAGCACCGAAGTATCTCATCATGTAAATTTTTAGTTCATAAAGGGTATGAGAATTTAACGAGCTGTCGTTAAAAGTTGAAGAGCTAGAATTGAACCATAGACTTTTATAATGATTCGAGAATCTGTATATAAAGTAGTGGTAATCCTTGTATAAGCTTCAAAGTGCCAATCAAAGGTCATAGTTAATTCAATAAAAAACATGAAGCTCACTAGCTCATTTATTACCTTAGTTTCCATAACCAATCTCTTTGGGTTCATCAATTGTGTTGCTAATAATGCAGACGTTGCTACTGTCTTATTCTCAGATGTCAAATCTCACTTGAATGATTACATGTCTTATGTTCAGAATAACCCAACTTTTAGTTTTCCAACTGAACTGATCAACTATTTCACTGCAATCACTACTTATACTGATGATTCATACACTACTTTATTATCTGATTTTCCAGCTTCACAGATTGCAACTTTAGCTAGTGAATTACCATGGTACTCATCAAGACTGGAAACCAAATTAGAATCAGCTTTCACAGCTGATGGGCTAGTCTTAGCCTCTGGCAGTCAGTCAACTTCATCACCAGCAGTTAGTAGCGGTGCATCCACAGCTGCTTCTTCAATTTTGAGCTCAGCGCTCTCAAGTTTCAACTCACAAACGAAATCTTCATCCAAACCTTCAGAATCAACCACAGCTGGTTCATCAAAAAGCGCTAGCTCAATTGGGTCAACATCACCTTCATCCTCTATCAACAGCAGTAACAGTAAAGCGCTTGGAGTTGTTGACTATAGTGCTCCAACATTCTTGGTGTTATTAGGTGGTGTTTTCAGCTCAGTGTTCATTCTATAAGGTACGTCTTTATGTAGCTGAAGAATGTACGACTTAGGCAGTCATGGTCAACTTTTTTTTTCTTGTCGTTGTAGGACGTGCTTATGAATCATAATTTCAGCCGCCGCAATCTCAACGCTACACAGCTTTCAGGGAAGCTCATATATTGCAAAACTCAAGATACAGATCTAGGGTGACCAAGTGCTCTAATTCCTTCACTATTGTTAAAACACTAGTGTTCTTTTCTGATCACTGCTTCAGCCTTTGATCATTCAGCCTTAAAAGGTACCTGTTTCCACTGACCTCCAAGATCTCCGTTTATTATTATTTTTTTTTACGAATTGCATTGTTGCAGCAGTAACGTCAAACCCTGAACGTTTAGAGACTTAGCACACAAATGATGATCCAATATAGATAATCAATTGAAGCCACTACGTTTCCATGACCAATTGGATATACTACTTGCCATTTATATCCCAGAGGCTTTGTTCATCAAGGATCATGATGACTTGAACTCACCAGCGCTACACCACATCTGACAATACATACGTCCTTGTTCCTGGGCTTGATGACGACTTCAGCTGCACAATAATTATATGAAACTGCACAAGTACATGCGCTTTTTGAATTCAAAAAAAATGAGAGAGAGTGTGTTTTCACATCTGTATATAAACACCCAAACAGAACACGTATTTTCTTTCTTGTTTCTATTCTTTAATCACCACCGTACACAGCAACAATGTCAGAGATTCAAGACATAGAGAAGCAACAAGCAAAGCCATTCAAGTCTTTTAGAATTATATCAAGCACATTGTTTGGTTTCATTTTAAGAGCCGCCCAATGGTTTGTCACCATATTGGTCCTTGGTTTAAGTGCTGGTTCATTAGACAAATATGCCACCAGTGGCTCAATGTCATACACAGTGTTTGCCTCTGTCTTCACTTTGCTTTACCTTATAGTATTTACCATCTTGTCCTTTGTTTCACCATTAAACATCATCATTGGTGTCAATGTCATTCTTGAAATATTGATCACAATCTTTTGGTTCACTTCATTCATCTCAATTGCCGCCATCTATGGTCCTTCAGATTGCAACTATCACTATTCTGGATGGTATTATATTTATTATATCAATAAAAATGCTTGTCAAGCTTCAAAAGCTGCTATTGCATTTGCTGCTGTCAACTTTGCCCTCTTCTTGGTTTCCGCATTAGCTTTAATCTTAACATCTATTAGCAACATATCAACAGATCAATTGTTTCAACAAAATTCAATCAGTGGTGCAAGCTTGAATAGACCATTAATTGCTGTTACAAGTATTGGAACTTCAACTGTGGCTTTTCAAACTGATAACACAAATATCGAGTCTGCTGACACTTTAAATAACAATACTGTTGAACAAGAGGCTGAGCCAAAAGAAGAAGGAGCTGCTGATGATGTTTCAGCTCAATCACCTGTTACAACTGTCACACCAGCTCAAAATAATTAAAAAACTTGACTAACTGGCTGATTTTTCATGAATTTTTTTGTTCACCCTCTATACTAATAACTAATCTTTCTGTGTTTAATTTGATAATGTTCAGAATAAATCTTTAAACAAAGCCCTTCATGTAGCTAATACAAAGCCAAATTTTTTAACAAGCACTTGGAACCTTTCGAGTCTCAAGTGATTTTTCTATTTTGACTTTCAATCTACTCTTAAATAGATTATTTCAGATCCAAGAGAGTTACCAACTTCCCATAATACCATAAATCATTATTTGAACTAGACCCAGAACTCTTCAAACATTAGTGAATAGAATTTTGAATAGTGTCGAATTAATGCTCCTCAAAGGAAAAAAAAAACGTGTTCGCGGAAATCTCATTCTATCGCGAATTTTTCGTTTTTTCCTTTGATCTGTTGCCTTCAATTTCAACAAAAAAAAAACCTGGTGTTGATAAATTAGGCTTTGATCGCTTAATCCATATTTGATTTATTTGGAACTAAGATTACTATGAGTAAATCAAACACCTTGAGCAAATACAAAATTGTGTTTCTTGGGGAACAGGGTGGTACGTATAAATGATCTCATCTAGTTGAAATTTCATCTAACAGATTTATCAAGTTGGTAAAACTTCATTGATTACAAGATTCATGTATGATACATTTGATGACAACTATGCAGTAAGTAAAGAGTGTCATACTATATATGGTTTTGTACTAATACCCACTTCCATGATAGGCCACAATAGGTATTGATTTTTTATCCAAAACAATGTATCTTGATGATAAAACTGTTAGATTACAACTTTGGGATACCGCTGGGCAAGAAAGATTTAGATCATTGATCCCTTCATATATAAGAGATTCTCACGTTGCTGTTATTGTTTATGATATAACTTCCAAAAAATCGTTTGATTTGGTTGATAAATGGATTGAAGATGTTAAAATTGAAAGAAATGATAATGTGGTGTTATGTTTAGTAGGGAATAAAAATGATTTAGTTGATAAAAGGCAAGTTTCTATAGAGGATGGTGAGAAAAAGGCAAATTTCTTAAACTGCGCAATTTTCATAGAGACTTCAACAAAATTGGGTTACAATGTTAAAAATTTGTTCAAAAAGATTGCAAAAAGCTTACCAGATTTTGACGAAACAAAAGACAACCAACCAGAAAGTGAGTTTAAATTATTTTTTTAATTCAGAATTAGAATAAATTATTAACAAATGTTTTAGTGATTGATATTTCAATTGATACAAAAAAAGAAGATGAGGCTCAATGTCAATGTTGATAGAAAAGATCTACGCTTATGTTCTGCTTTATCTTCAAAACTCACCACTTTTACCTGTACACTAGAAATTATAATAAATTATGAGAATGAACGATAACTTGAAAAGGTAGTGTTTAAATTCTGCAGCTTTGATCGCGTTCGCGTGTACCACGGATTAGCTATGCGCGAACTTTACCCTCTTGTGCTGCTGGTCGTGAATATTTTGATCATAAAGGAGCCAATTATTGCAAAAGCAAAAGTAAACCACTTGTATTATCAAATGAAATATCTTCAACAACAACATTGCGATAATGATCAAGAACCAAGTCATTAGACATACCAAACCAATCAATACCCTGTCGCTATTTGCTAGACATCAACAAGCTAGGTCTGTTGTCACACAAAAGGATGTCACCCCTTCAAATTTAGCCACTGATTTTCCCCTTGGTTCAAATGTTCCAAAACCTGCAAATGCCATGGATTATGTCTTAACCACCATGGATAATATTGCAGATTGGGCTAGAAAATCATCTTTCTGGCCAGTTACTTTTGGGTTAGCTTGTTGTGCTGTGGAAATGATGCATGTTTCCACTCCAAGATACGATCAAGATAGATTAGGTATTATCTTTAGAGCAACCCCAAGACAATCAGATATTATGATTGTTGCAGGTACTTTAACTAACAAGATGGCACCTGCCCTAAGACAAGTGTATGATCAGATGGCTGAACCTAAATGGGTTATTTCAATGGGTTCTTGCGCAAATGGAGGTGGTTACTATCATTATTCATATTCAGTTGTCAGAGGGTGTGATAGAATTGTTCCAGTTGATGTTTATGTGCCTGGATGTCCACCAACTGCAGAAGCATTGATGTATGGAGTTTTCAGATTGCAAAAAAAGATGTTGGCTGCCAAACCAACCAGATTGTGGTACAGACAATGAAGCACATCTAATTATTTATTCATTATTTATTCATTATTAAATTATTTATTCATTATTTATTCATTATTAAATTATTTATTTATTTATTCAACACCATTATTTATTATACAATTTGATTTAGTGTATTTCTAGTTTTAACTCCACGAATTTAGAATTCTCCGACAAAGAGAAAAAAAAATAAAAAAAAAAGACGTGCAGAGTACAAGGAAAACATCGACAACTACATTTTAAAACGAATCAAGCAGTGGCAGCTTAAATAAACTGAACAAAGGGCCGTTCATCTGCTGAAACATCGACTGCTTTTAGCGAAGACTCCAGTGCCATAACGTCAGTATTCAAGAATGTCATTAACGCCTCTGTTGGCTGTTTCTTACACCTCAAATTATGGGGAAACTGATGCTGGTCAAAGTCATAAATCAATGGAGAGAAAGTTAAAACACTATTATTTATCGTTGATGAGATCTCAAAGCAAAGGATTAGATGGGATCAACATTGGTAATGATAGTTCTGAAGAGGAAACAGAAACATTCAAAGATTCCATTTCAAACCCATACATGTTTATACATGATCAGGAATACGACAATTTAGAATACAATAAAATTTCAACCCCCAAGGATTATTCAAGAAATTATATGAAATCCCACAAAATTTGGACTCCTCATGCTAACACCAATGGTATTTTGAATATTTTGAATCATCAAAAAGGTTTCTCTAGTGAGGCTTTACCACCTCCGAAAGTGGACCCTGATAGATGTTCTTCATATTCTGTTGTTGACGATGCAAAGTTTTTGAATTATCTTCATTTACCCAAGACAATGGGTAAAGATCAATTACCTACTTTGATATATCATACTTCATGTGAAGTGAATGGGAATATTTACTTATTAGGTGGTGCTTCAACTTTTTTCAATCAAAACGGTGTCATCAAAGACTTATCAAATTATATTGTGGATGGAATTAAATTACCAAAACCAATTAATTCCAGACTGTTGAATAATCCAACAGTTATACCAAATGATCACCTATTTGTTATATCATCAGAAACCAATCTTGTTTCGAAACCTGAAGTCTCTGGTGATGTTCCACCTCCCTTATTATCGATGTCTGCCAGTAAAATCACAAATAGACATATTTTCTACTATGGTGGGTTTGAAGTAATCAATCAAGTTCAGTATGATAACAGCAAAAACAAGATACACATCAAGAAATCAGTTAAATTAAACAACAGTGGCTATGTATTGGATGTGATGAGTTTAAAATTTAGAAAATTTGAGTTAATTGCACATCCAAACATGATTACAAGATATCCACTAACTGTTCCAAGATTTGGTCATTCTTCTTGTGCAGTGAACTTAGCAAAACATATGAAATCAGATGAAAATTCCAGTGCAAGCGGTATTGCTGCTACAGTTTTCATAATGGGTGGGTTTAGGCAAGACCCAGAAGATCCAACAGACTTCAAAGCTATCAAGGATTTATGGAAAGTTGAACTATCTATTACATACAAGGGTAAACATGACTATGTTCAATTCGGTGAAAGTGTTTTAGCTACTCCAATTCCTGGTCCTATTGATGATGCCTCTATTCCATGCGCAAGAGCGTTCCACTCAGCTGAAATACTCGATGCAAGTATTGTTCATGGGCATCATACTTTCAATAACAAATCCAAGGTTCATAACCCCAATAAGGTTGGAATAGCAAGACCTTCTTCTCCAACAGTGTCCTTGATTTCACAAAATTCATCATCAAGTAATAATAAGCCATTCAATGAGGAACTTCTTGATTTAATGTTGATAGTGCATGGAGGTACTGATGGTGCTGAATTGTTTGGTGATGTTTGGTGGTTTAATTTTGATGAAGAAAATTGGTATTCGATTTCAACTTATTTTCATGATTTTGATCAGAATTTAATACCCAAGGAAACAGTTTCAGAAGTTCAAATGAAAAGAGCCGGCCACCGTTGTATTTTGATTGATAAGTATTTTTATGTAATTGGTGGAGGAATGCCCTCTGATTTTGATGATTTTGACCAAGAGAAGATTGACCAAGACCAATTTCCAGATATATCACCTCTTGTTGCAAACATAAAATGTCGCTTGAAGGGATCAAGCTCAAAACAAGATCAATATCAAAGACTATTCATTTTAAATCTTCAAACTCAAACTTGGCTAATGACAAAATATTTTCATGGTATTTTACCTTTATTCGGTACAAGTCAAAGCCTTTCATATTTTGGGAATATTGGTGCCACAGTTACTCAAAGTAATTCAAAGGTTTTCGTTGTTGGAGGTCAGTTGATTCCTCATCATAAATATGATAACCATTTGAATGAGTCAAGAAGGGTGAATATTTTAAACAGTGGTCTTTCAATATTTGAGTTCCCCTTAGGAAGTGGATTGAAAAGTTTTGGCAAGTCTTAATATTCGAAGTTGAAATTTAATGAAGTTGTATGACATCCTTACAGTATATAAAGAAAAAGTTAGAAATAGAAGAAAGTATATATTTATTAATGATTAATATAAATAAGAGAAAATGATTGATGAAAAACAGAACTTTTGGAGCGCCAATTAATATCTTCTTGAGCATAGCGTTAATTCAAACTCATATACTTGACAAGATCTCTTGTAACTGAGAATTCAAGATCTGTACATACTGATGATAAAAACTCTTGGTTTCTGGTGTACCATCCACAACAATATTTACCTTTTTTGAACTTGATATAACACTATTTGTTAGCTGTGTACCTGTTAAACTATTTGGTTGAGAGAAAATAAACTCATCAAATGAATAAACTTGATTGTCCAAAGTTGGGATTTTTCTTAGGCCAAGGTTTGATATCTCATATGTTGTCTTCCTAGGAGATGTTGCCTCTTTTGAAACGCCTTCCTTTGGATCAACATATTTGAGCATCCCAATGAGCGATGCACCTTTGATCAACTCATTTCTTGTAATTGTAGAATTAATGAACTTAACATAATCCCAATCAATATTTTCTGTGGCCACAGGTTTCAAATTTAAAAACACAGCAGAAACAAACAGTCCATAATGATTCTCAAAATTAGAAGGCAAAAGAGATCTCAAGTTACAAGGAACTGACACTTTAATATTATCATGGTTTTTTATCTTGGATAACGAAATGATACTTAGATATACCCAAAATGCAGTAAATTTCACACCATGGAGATCAATGAGTTTCTTTAATTTCATAAAGTCTTCCATATCGATACTAATCAGCTGTTTCAGAGTTCTGAATGTTTTTTCCTTAGTACCAGCATTTTCAACCCATCCTGGCCCATCAAATGCTTCATATTTCGAGCCATAACTGAACATACTCTTGAAAAAAGGTTTCATAAAGTTAGGTGAGAAATGCTCTAAGATTTTGCAAGTTGTATAGGTATATGATGGGGTTGTCAATTCCACAAACTTTGAAAGATTCAGATCTTTGTCAACCGGGAGGCCCTCCTTGTTCAACAGAGTCAGCAAGTCCTCGAGAATCAAGGCAGCAGTGGTACCATCATATAGTGTATGATCACAAAGGACCATGATCCATTCTTGGTTCACAACAACAATTTTCCACATTGGTTTCTGGACTTCAAGCTTGAAAGTCTTTTCGTGTAGATCATTCAAAATTTCGGTAATGGAATAGTCCTCACTGGTATTCATGAATTCGACAACTTCTTTAGAATCCCATCCATTTTCAATCTCTTTCTCAACCAGTGTATTGTTTTGATCGTCTTTAAAGACGTTGAGACGAAGCTGTTTTCTTGATTCAAATAACTGACGAACAGCCTCACGTAATACATCTTTATTTTCGAATTTGATGTTTAGTCTTCCACCAACAATGAAACAAGAGTACGTACTCAATAGGTTTCTGTAGTAATTACGCTTCTCCAATCCTTCAATTTGTCGAGTCATCGTGTCCTATTATGGAGGATTCATATATCAGAACTAGTGGTACAGCTTTGAATTGTTTTTCATGAGCAGACGAGTTTTCTTATACTTTAGGGGTAAAGCCGATTAACTCCACCACAGGTAATTACTGGTACATACTTCCGAACAATTTATTATTATAGACTTTCTAAACTCTTAACAACACTCACGGCTGCTTCACATAAAGTATTAAGTTGCGCTTGAGTGATAACAAAGGGTGGCATCAAATATATTAGCTTACCAAAGGGACGGACCCAAGCACCAGCATCAACAAATTTTGCTTGCAAAACTTCAGTTTCATATGGTTTTGTTAATTGAATAACTGCCAGTGCACCAATACCTCTCATATCTTCAACATAGCTAAGATTCAGGCTTTCAATTTTCTCAAATAATTCTCGTTGGAACGTTTTCTCAATGTTTGAGACCTGTGATTGCCATTCATTTCTTGAAAGTATCTCCAAACTCTTATTAGCAACAGCACATGCTAAAGCATTGGCCATATATGTAGGGCCATGAAAAAATCTTTTAGCTGGGCTTTCACATACAAAGTTTGCAATATCTCTTGTCATTAAAACAGCAGATAAAGGGAGATAACCACCTGTTAAACCTTTCCCACAAAGTAAGATATCTGGTACAATATCAGCATGTTGATGTGCAAATAATTTACCTGTACGACCAAATCCTGTGGCAATCTCATCCAGTATCAATAAAGTATTGTATTCAACACAAAGCTCTTTAACTTTCTTCAAGAATTGAGGGTGATATATTCTCATACCACCAGCACCTTGAACAATTGGCTCTAAGATAACTGCTGCAATTCTTTCATGATTTTGTTTCAATGTTGATTCAAAATCAGAGATATCTTTTGGATTCCAAGTTTCGCCAAATTTGGTAGTAGGTGTATTAACAAAATAGTTTTGAGTCAAATAACCACTATAAGTTCTATGCATAGAATTAACAGGATCACAAACTGACATTGCTCCAAAAGTATCACCATGATAACCATAGTTTACAGTGAGAAAACGATCTTTAGGTAACTTGCTTTCTCCCATTTCTTTCTTTCCTTGCCAGTATAAATGTGCCAATTTTAAACCAACTTCAACAGCAACAGAGCCCGACTCAGCATAAAACACACTGTCTAATTCTTCTGGTGTAATCTCAATCAATTTCTTTGACAACTCTGTGGCAGGTTCATGAGAGACTCCAGCAAACATAAAGTGTGTGAATTTTGGTACTTGATCATAAATGGCTTGATTCAATTCTGGATTACAGCCTCCATGAATTTGACACCACCAAGAACTCATACCATCAACTAAATCCCTACCATCTTCTAGGGTGATAGAAGCACCATTGGTTTTAACAACCGAATATGTTGGAATTGGATTGGTCAGTGAAGAATATTGATGCCAGATATGCTTTTTATCAAATTCAGTGTCAATTGTCATTTCTTTGGGGGGATATAATGAAACGGAAGAATACTGAAAATTTTGATCATTAGCCCATTTTGAGGCCTTTATATACCATTTTCAACACACAGCTCAGAAGTTGATTCATCGATATTTGCAAGAGAATCAATTTTGTTGAATCATACCTATTTTTGTTGTTTAGTCCACGACGTTTCCGTAAACAGTAATTTTTTGGAGTCATTTGAAAATAATTGCAAAATTCAACGTTTGAGAAGGTACACCAGACAAGTTGACTTTAACGACTCAAATTCATTCGACTAGGCACTGCTTCTGTTGGGCAAAGATGATTCAGCTGCAAAAGATGCTAATCAATCAGGCCACAGTCTAATTGCATATATATTCAACCAGTCAAAACCCACTTTTTATCCCAACTTGTTTCCATTCAGCATACCATGATTAGTACAAAAGAATATTTGGGTTATTCAACCTCGCAAACATTGGATAGGCTACAACTATCTTCTATCGAAGATGAACTAAAAAATGCCACTATTTCTGAGACTCCAAGCTTATCTGAAACCAAAGTTGTGAGAATGAAATTACCACAAGAAGAACCACCTGTACCTTCAATCACGTTGAAAGACTTGTCAATAAATTACAAAGATGCTGATGCTGACAACGTTGCAGATGTTCTGGAAGAATACGGTGTTTGTATTGTTAAAGATTTTATGAAAAAAGAACAGTTGGATAAGATTAAAGGTGAGCTAGACCCAATATTTGAAACTAAAAAGAATGATCCAAGATTATTCCCAAAGGAAACTATAAGAATTACATCTACCGTTGCAAAATCACCAGCT
Organism: Hansenula anomala; assembly: GCF_001661255.1. Taxonomy (NCBI): domain Eukaryota; kingdom Fungi; phylum Ascomycota; class Saccharomycetes; order Phaffomycetales; family Wickerhamomycetaceae; genus Hansenula; species Hansenula anomala. Next base: position 1,130,531 of record NW_017567115.1, read on the forward strand.
GTTGTCAAAGAAGTGCTATCGAATCCTTTGCATGTTGACTTATCTGAAAAATTTTTGGCTAAAAAAAATGCATTTTGGATTGGGAACAATATTAATATAGGTTATTCTCCTTCTATAATTTCAAGCTCCATTGCATTTAGAGTTGGTCCAGGTGCCCCATTTCAGGCGTTACATCGTGATGATCATTCAGACCACAATATTAGAAAGTATCAAGAAAAATATGAGTATGGCTCTGAAACTCAAATTGGTGTTTCTGTTGCTTTGAGTAAAGTTACAAAAGAGAATGGAGGAACAAGATTTATTCCAGGATCTCATCTTTGGGATCACTTCAGAAAGCCCCACGAAGAGCAATGTATGCAAGTGGAATTGGATGAAGGTGACGGGTTTTTCATGCTGGCCTCTGTGTTTCATGGTGCTGGTGCAAATGTCACTGAAGATGAATTCAGAACCTTGTTGATTTTATTTATGTCCAATGCAACTACAAGGCAAAAAGAGAACATTTATTTGGAAAAATCCATTGATTATTTCAAACAGTTTAGTGCATCTGAGCTAAAGTTGCTAGGACTCAGCATGAGTGAGCCTTTTAGTGGGATGCTTGAGCTTCAAGACCCATTGGTTGCATTGAAACCTGGTTATGTTAGAAAAAGTAACTACTCCGATGTTTGTAAGGTTGAAGCAACTGAATAATAACTTTTTAAATTTTATACACGTCTTTTAAATCTGGAACTAAATGTTCAACCTCATCCAATGTAGATGCTCTAGGAATTTGAAAAAGAATTTTAACACCAAAAGCCTCCAATGTTCTTGAATTATCATTATTCAAATCCCCATTCAAAACAACACCAATCACTTTGACTCCTCTGTTCTTAAGATGCTCAATTGTTAACAAAGTATGATTCAATGTTCCAAGTTCAGATCTTGCGACAACAATTACTGGGCAATCAAAATGTTGGATCAGATCAGTTGTTATTAAACTTTCAGTTATTGGAACAAAGACACCACCAGCACCTTCAATAATTAAAACTTCTTTATTTTGCTCCAACTCCTTGGGGACTGAAATTTTTTTGATATCAATTGCTTCTCTATTTTCCAATTCAACTGCTCTCCAAGGGCTTAATGGTTTTTGGTATTCTAGTGCAGGAGTTGAAGTAACCAAAGAACTTCCAAGTAAATCTGAAACCGTCTTGGTATCACCTGGGTCAGATTCTAAACCTGTTTGAATTGGTTTCCAGTAACCTGCAGACCATCTTTTGCACAACAATGCTGAAATAAATGTCTTTCCAACATCAGTATCTGTCCCTGTAATGAATAATTTAATGGCCATTTTTGTGATGATGAATAAAGAGTAAGAGGAGTGACAGAACAGTAAAAAGTCAGAAGAAATGTTATTCATCTACCAGTCTTGCCATTCGTTTGATCCATCATGATGTAGAGCTTCCTACTTGAGTCACATCATGACTCAATTAGAATCATAATCTGATTTACGTTCCAACAAAACAACAAATCATCATTCGTGAAGACTCAACAATTATTCACCTTTCAATATTCCTCTTCTTTGAAGCAAAAGAGATTTAATAAATTAAAAGCCAACGAATTCGAATTCCTCTTTTACTTAACACTCAAACATGGAACGCGAAACAAGTCTTGAAAAAAAACTTGAGTTTGATCGTCAACATATTTGGCATCCTTATACTTCCTTAACAAAACCATTGAAATGTTACCATGTGGAGTCTGCTGAAGGAGTCAAAATCAAATTTTCTGATGGGAATGAGGTGATTGATGGTATGTCATCCTGGTGGTGTGCAATTCATGGTTATAATCATCCAGAGTTGAATAAAGCTGCTCATGAACAAATAGATCGAATGTCACACGTTATGTTTGGAGGATTAACCCATGATCCAGCCATTTTATTAGTACAAAAACTACTTGGATTAGTTGACAACAAGCTGGACTGCTGTTTTCTTGCTGATTCAGGATCTGTTTCAGTTGAAGTGTCATTGAAAATGGCCATACAATATTGTCATGCTACAGGTGAATATGAGAAAAATAGATTTTTGACTATTAAGAATGGATATCATGGTGATACATTTGGAGCTATGTCTGTCTGCGATCCAATAAACTCTATGCACTCCCTTTACTCTGGTTATATGTCTGATAAACATATATTTGCAGAATCACCAAAATGTCGCTTTGATGATGAATGGGATGAAGATGACGTGACAGATTTCAAAGAAAAGCTTGAAGGTAATCACAGTCAAATTGCAGCTGTTATTTTAGAGCCTATATTACAAGGTGCAGGCGGTATGAGAATGTATCATCCAATGTTTTTGAGACGAGTAAGAGAACTTTGTGATCAATACAATGTTTTACTAATCTTGGATGAAATCGCTACAGGGTTTGGGCGAACTGGTAAATTATTCGCTTATGAACATGCTGATATAGTTCCTGATATTATGCTTGTTGGGAAAGCTTTAACAGGTGGATATATGACCCTTGCAGCTCTTTTATGTCAAAGGTTTGTTGCTGAAACTATAGGCCAAGATCCGAAAACCGGTGGATTGATGATGCATGGTCCAACATTCATGGGTAATCCATTGGCTTGCTCTGTAGGAGTGAAAAGTTTAGAAATTATTGAAAAAGGTGACTGGCTTCAACAGAGTAAAAACATTGAGGCTAGTTTGAAGAATGGGCTGTATGACTTGAGAAACTGCATTATTGTTGAGGATGTCAGAGTTTTAGGTAGTGTTGGTGTTGTTGAACTGAAGATTCCTGTCGATATGGCTTGGTTCCAAGAGGTATTCACACAGAAACATCATGTTTGGATCCGTCCTTTCAATAAGCTGGTGTACATTATGCCGCCTTATATTATAACTGATGCTGATTTGAAAAAGCTCATGAATGCTGTTTGTGATACTGTTCGGTTGTATAGTACAAGAGTTATGGAATAAATGTGGGCGAGGTTGAAGGCTTGTTTTATCATCTCCTTTTGAAGCGATTTAATAATATTAGTTCCTAATGACTAACGCATTGTATTGGCACATCCGCGGAATCGATCGTATATTGCGAATATGCCACCAATCAACCACAGCTCGTGTTATCAGGTGTTCAACTCTCTATAAATTATATCAAGATAGCACCAGTGAAGCAGACAATAATATTATTATACACCTGGTCCCCTGTCCACGCCTAATCAAGACGACATCTTGAGGTCCATCTTGAGGAGTACAACATCGAGCTCGTATCGATACACCTCCAGTTCAATCTGCTTTACCACTACCTGGTAATCAATAATTCGACGTCTACTGAGGGTACTTGTGAGTTGTGAATTTGATATTCGTAAGCCTGTCAAGTATTAGTTCCACTTGAGAGTCTGACATCCTCTATTCTCCAAGTCGTCGACCTTATCAGTTGTAGTTAAAATAATTAGTGATGTCTGGATCCATTCAAGACTCAAGAGTGTACAACTACTTCAACTAGATCCCAAGGCACTTTAGGCAAAAAAGCCTTTCAAAGATAGATTATGTCAAAGAGACAGCATCCAGCGGGTTCAAGCAGAAAATGGCACAATCACCGCCAAGCCAAAACCGTTGGCCTTGTTTTGGCCACAAAATAAATTCCGATAAATCTTGAAACAAGTTGATAAACTTCGATTAATCAATCGATCTAAGTTGCACAATAGATATGGGAACTTATATATAAAGAATTGTGATACCCAGTTCACCAAAACAATAACGATGGCTAACTTCAAATAACAATATCCTGGACAATGTCAACTGGTGTCGAGCCTATTGCTAGTCCCTTGAAATCTTTAAGATCTGTCACCTCGAAACATGCTGGTACAGTCAACTACATCAATGCTAAAGAAGCTCATAATGCTGAAGAGTTACTAGCAGAAATCGGTTATAAGCAAGAATTAAACAGAACCTTCAGTCCGATCCAGGTCTTTGGTATTGCCTTCTCAATCATGGGTTTACTTCCAAGTATTGCCACCGTACTAAGTATTGGATTGGTTGGTGGTCCAGCAGCTTTAGTTTGGAGTTGGTTTGTTGGAGGGTTTTTCATTCTAGGGATTGGAATTGGTATGGCTGAACTCTCATCATCTATCCCAACCTCAGGTGGGTTGTACTACTGGACATATTATTATTCTCCACCATCACTTAAAGCAGTTCTTTCCTTTGTGATTGGTACATCAAATTCTTTGGCCCTTGCTGGTGGTGTTTGCTCAATTACGTACGGTATGGCTGAACAAGTACTTGCTGCGGCATCCCTTGGCTCTAATGGTAGCTTCGAAATTACAAATGGGAAAGTTTATGGTGTTTACGCTGCTTGTATTTTTGCTGAATTATTGGTTACTTGCTTTGCTTCTTCAGCTGTTGCCAAATTACAAACTGCTTCAATTGTTGCAAATTGTGGATTAATCGTTTTGTTTTTCATTGCTTTGCCAATTGGTACAGTTAGGAATGCTCATTTCAATGACGGCTCATTTATCTTTGGAAAATATCAAAATTCAAGTGATTGGAGTGATGGATGGGCTTTTTTCTTATCAATGCTTGCCAGTTCATGGACCATTGGTGCTTTTGATAGTTGTTTACACATGAGTGAAGAAGCAAAGAACCCAACTAGATCAGTCCCATTTGGTATCATATCATCGATCACTGTTTGTTGGATATTAGGTTTTTTGATCTTGATTGTTATCAATGCTTGTATTACCACAGATATACAAAGCATAATTTCCACAGAGCTTGGGCAACCTTTAGCTCAGGTATTTTATGATTCTTTGGGTAAAAAATGGGCAATTGCCTTCATTTCTTTAACAGCTGTCTGTCAGTTTTTAATGGGTGCTAGTATTCTAACTGCTATTTCAAGACAAGCTTGGGCATTTGCTAGAGATGATGGGTTACCATTCTCTTCTGTGATTAAAGTTGTTGACAAAAAACTAAAAGTCCCGCTAAGAGCTGTTGCTTTCAGTGCCACTATTGCGTTATTATTGGGTCTTTTGATTTTGGCTGGTGCAACCGCTGCAAATGCCTTGTTTTCAATTGCCATCATTGGGAACTATGTTAGTTGGGCAACTCCTCAAATTTTGCGTTTCACAAGTGGTAAAGATTTATTCAAGCCTGGTTATTTCTACACTGGTAAGATATTGTCTCCAATAATTAATATCATCTCTGTTTTGTTCCAGTTCTTCGTTATTGTTTTGGCTTGTTTCCCAAGCGAGAAGAAGCTAAATGGTCCCGACACCATGAACTATGCTGTTGTTATTAATTGTGGTATATGGATTCTCTCTCTAGGGTATTACTTTGCGTTTAAGAGAAATATTTACACTGGTCCAAAGTCAAACTTGAGTGATGAGGAGTATATTGAAGCGGTTGCTCAACAAGATTTGATTGATAATGTTGTACTCCAAGAGAAGAGCTCAAATTAGGCAGTTTCTGGTTACTATAATACACATGTTTAATATGTATTTTGTTTGTGGTTGTAAATCTCTACACTTGACTAGTGAGTGAACTCCTTCATTTTCCATTCCTCAGTGGTGCTAAACCAAGTCTCAACTAGATTTGATGAAAACGCAGTCATTTATTTCGCAAAACACATTAATGTTTAATCCAAATTTATCAAGCAGATAGGTACAATGTATACTTATTAAAAGCGTTCACTCAATCGATTCAGCTACTTTTTTGTGTAGATCCTTAGGTTTTTTTATGGGTATAATAGATAGAGTACTGTCTTGTCTGGATTCTTCTGATGCTCTGTTGGGTTAGTTATTTCAAAATGCATAAAATCAGGGATGGTCCCGACGACAACAATAGATCCAAAAACTTAATTTCGGGATTTCAAAGCAGTAGTGTTGTATATATTAGGGCAATAGAGAATTCTGAATAAGCAGCTGGTAGTTGTTGATTGGTTAGCTTTTCACTATTTAATTCTTGCATTTACAACAATGTTTCCTAGTTATTCTTATTCAAAACGACATCACGATAGACCACTATTAATAGTTGAAGAGATGTAGTTATATGTATTATGATATAGTTATAAATATTACCAGCTAGAAGACTCCTCTTGTACACTTTTTATCGAGAACTATGCTAGATATCCGAGTACAACTAGTGCAAGCATTTACTTTTGATCATCTTTCTTCGCAGCGTCATCCCTCTCTTTAGCATCTTTATCGTAAACAACATGGAAACCACCGCCTGGAGCTGGAACTGTTTTAAGATATTTTTCATAAGGCTTGACTTCACCATTTTTTTTTCTTTGTCTAGCCTCTTCAGCTAAATCACCAAACACTTCAGGATCCTGGCCTCCATACACAATATTATCCACTTTATCTGTTCCGGACATTCTTGATTAATTTGACCTGCTATTATTGATCTCTTCTCTGAAAGGACAACCTTACCACAGTTCTGGTGACTGGCCCTAGAATATATGATAGAAGAAGGAGCTATCACAAGTGGTTAAGCGATTTTATGACCAACGATACAAAGGGCAGCTCAGGTGTGATTTATATCAGAATTTTTACATGTTGTCTCAGAAGTCAAAATAATTGACTTGCGGCCAAAGAGGCCAAAAAAAAAGAAAAGAAAACTAGATATGTTACACGGTACACCTGTCATTCAACTTTGAACTGTAGTCGCGACTCGTCCATAGTTTTGACGTTTTGACACAATGACACAATTAGTACATGTACCCAAATCTTGGCTTAAAGAATCCATTACATTTAGCATTTAAAGTTCGAAAGAAGGCGGTATCATTAGAAATTGAACATTGAACGGTGCTACGGTGCCATGTTGAGCTCTACATATTTAAATGATACAACCTGTGATTTGCAAGTTATATACTGTGTGTGTCCTTTCTCCTTGGACACTCGTCAGGTTTCAGAAGATTCGCGGAAATGTCACAGTGTACTAGTGAAGAAGCTGCTCGTACTGTATGATATTCCGGTGAAACAATCAACCCTGCACAAGTTACAAAAGTCACCCAAGACCCAAGACCTTGTAACTCCAAGATCAGCTCAGAGCTGGCGGCCTTCATAGGTCGAAATACAAGAGTCAATCTTCAAACTCCCCAAGAATTGTGTTGTGTTGGGCCTGCGCAGCAGGGCCAACTTTTTGCGTTTGTGCGAGGTGTTTGTCGAATTGTGTCGGATGTTTGTGCCTGGTGTTGTTGTTTTTTCACTAGGTACAACTGTGTTTGTAAGGCCTGGTACTCGTGTTATTTTTTGAGGTGCTCGTCTTTATTCTGCCGTATGAGTGTTCTAAAGCCAGTCTCTCGGTACTTGACTAGCTAGGTGTTACTGGGTATTGTGATTGCTTATTTGAGTACTCGGATTCGTCACTTTAGTGTTTGAGTTCGTTACATGCGGGTCTGCATGCGGCTCTGTAGTGCTTGGTGCTATCAATTATCAGGTACTCGGTGCTATACCTCTTGGTGCTTGAAGGTTTCTGTTGGAATTGTCTATGGTGCTTGACTTGTAATTGTACTTGGTGTCGCCTGTTTCTTTGGACTCGGTGTTCGACTATTTTAGTAAGGGGTTTGCCTTGAGGTATTGGTCTACCACTCCCGGCTTTATCTAAGTTAGTGGTGTTTGCCTTTTGGTGATGGTGTCCAATTGTTCCATCTTTAATAGTGCTCCATTTTGAGCACCAAAAGTCCTTGCTTTGGTAGTGTTTGAAGATTCAGTGATCAAGGTGCTTGCAGTTTTCTCAAACACCCGCTAATTTTGGCAGTCGATCAGTTTGATTCAAATTCAATTAAATTACAATGATTTTAAATACAATGTTAATTGGAAAAGTGATTTACCCATAGATAATCTATTCAAGCTACGATTCTAACTCTTTACCAATTAATTCAAACCCGCTTTCGCTGATATATCCATCATATAATCGTTTGGTCACGTGCCTCTTCTCGGAAAAAAAATTTCAGGGGCAAAAATGTAAACAACTTCAACAATGAACACAACAAGATTAAATCAAAGTAATACAATCACCATTTGCTAACTCAGCTCCATCCAGTCCTTTTTCTCACTTGATTATATATGTTTACAGGATCGATATCTTGAATGATTATTTATGATGTTCAATATTGTCCAACAACCACATTGTCATCTTTGAAACTTAAAGCTCAAATGAAACATCAGAATATTTTTAGGATTTGAAAAGATTATATCCATTATTGTCTCAGTTCAATGAAATGATCATCAAAGAACCTCCAATACCTTGAATGATTATTTAAGATGCTCAATCTAAAAGAATACCATGGTCTTTAAAACATCAGAATCTTATTAGGACTAGAAGATCAAGTATCCTTCATCCTGTTTCAATCCAAAAGAATGTTCATGCTCTTTAATTGATTGTGGTATTGATTCTTATATTATCCAACAACCACAATGTCATCCTTGAAAGTTAGAACTTAAATGAAACATAAGCATCTTATTAGGACTTGAAGATCAAGTATCCTACATCCTGTTTCAATCATAAAGAATGTCATGGTCTTCAATTTATTACGGTTAAATATGCCATTAAACATGGTGATTTAGTATCACATTTATGGTTGCAGTCAATAGAAACGCTGAACCCTTGGATAACCAAATAAACCACCTTGATTAAGCATGCTGAATACACTGTTGGTTTTCGTATTCTTATTCCAAGAGTTCAAATTACCAAACAAAAAGATTTTCAACCTATTTATTATTTGTCATGAAGATTGATATTATTTTGTTGAATTAATTAATTATACATGTTACAATTACAAACAATGAACCAGGTTCAGATGCTTCATCTCCCAATTCAAACATCATTTGTTGACTATTCCCCATTGAATAATAACCAAATGTCATAAGGTTATTTTTCTTGAGATCTCATCTGAGGTAATCCTATTATTATTATTAGTGGATTTATTTTATTATTATTTTATTATTAGTGGATTTTGTTAATGTGCGTGTCACGGTATAGGTGGGAGGGTACTACCGTAGGTGTGACGGTATTGACGTGTGGTTATACGCTTTATCTGTTGTGGTACACTTGCAGGTGTGACGCTTATAGGTGGTAGGATACGCTCTGGAGAGCAAGTGTTGTGCTTTATTTCCATCAATATAAGGGTTTTTTTAATGGTAAAAACTGTTGTAGAATCACCAGAAAAGGCTCTTTCCCTGGATATAATTATTGTATTGATATCTTGTGTTTTTATGTTTTTATTACTTTTTTTAAAGTTTAGATTTTTATTGACCTTGTATTATTTTTTATAATTTGAATATTTATAATATTGGAATACTGTAATTATTAAATTTCTTGAAACTATGAAATAACAATATAGGGATATTCTATGGCTTATTTTAAGTGGATAGAGCTATTTTAATTTACTAGTTTGTTATTTGGTTGTAAAGTTATTGTTGGTTGAACTTATAGAGCCTGGTATGGGACACAATTATGGTTATATTATAGAAAGTATAAAGAATTTAGTAAAGTTTGAATATGGATATGGTCAATTGAGTGCTCGTTAAGCTACATGCAAGGTTTGGTGGTTATATCTTTTTAATTGGGTTGTTGGTGGTGGGTTATATGGATTCCGAGATCATCTTCGGGGATTAAACATGGTATAGATATGAAACCACAATATATGAATTCTAGTTTGAACTGTCATATTATTAAGCCTACTCTATTTCATAAGCATGTCACTCGATTCGCTCTGGATCATTGTGGTTGTAGAGATATTCCGGGTTAAAGTTGGTCCCCATAGTTAAGGAATTTGGAATTTTGTGTCAAAAATTAACTTTTTCTTATATGATGGAGTTTGGTGAAAGTAAAGGGCTTTGTATAACAAGAGACATTTAAAAAGATGAAAGCCAAAGTCTGGAAGTGATTGCAGTTAAATTGGTGAAGTTGGTGTATTTTGTGGTATCTTAGTGGGATGTATCCCCGAATAGAAAAACTTGAGAAGCCTACAACTCTTAGTTCTGCTATAGATCTTTTGAAATAGACTGTGCAAATTCTATAGCACTTAATTTCTTTTCATAATGTTTTGATTTGATCAAATTATCCCAGGTTTCATGATTTTCAGGGTCTCACCGAGCAAGATTAATATAGTGAAAAATGAAAATTCCGATTTTGCTAAAGTAAAGGTACCCATGGATAGCCAAGATACGATTGTATTGGGTCCAGCTAAAACAGGGTTTCATTTCTCGGTAGTTTGGTGGGAATCGTGGTTTTGGTGATGTCCATAGTTAAGGTCAACATTATAGGCAGTTCATACCGGGATACCCAAATTTCAGCAACAGTAGATTCTTAGTTATTTTGTGGGATTTGTAGAGAGAATTCAGTAGATATAAGCGCTCCTAGTCTGGGTTTCTGTGATTGTCTGTGGAATTGTCTATCCCAGGATACTTAAAATCTGGGGTAATCACCGACGACAACAATAGGTCAAAAATATGAATTTCCGGATTTCAAAAAGTAGTAGTACCAATGGATAGCGCATCCAAGATACCATGGCACCACGGCGTAACGTTTCAGGATTTCTTGGTAGATCTTGGGAAATCAATCATATTGTTGACAACAAATTTTCAGATTTGAAATTCACGATTTTTTCAAAAAGTTCGATCTTGAAGTCAATACTGAGTCAAGATGTTTTGAGTCAAGTGCTTTCTATGAAGAAGCTGGTGAAGTTTAACGCTACACAAATCGATTTTTAGTCTCATGTTTTATAAGTACTAATATTTCTAGTTATATGATTTTCGCTGTTGCAAAGGCCTCTCAGGAAACTAAAGTTTTTATGGACTTTAAGAAGCGATATCAAGAATTCCTATGACATGTGGATTCATGGCATGCATTGAACCATAAAGACCATCTAATGAGGATTCAGAAACAGCAATTGGTATAGTAATGATGTTTTATGTACTTCTTAAAATTCTTCAAAAATTGTGATTTGAAACCCAAATGGAAATTGGTACTAGAGGATATGAGTCTCCATGACATCATTTATTAGGGTAATAGACCACGCTAAATAACCTGGTATTCGTCAAATCCCAAGAAATGCTTTCAGTCTGTGAAATTGTCACTGTTTATGTTGATAACGGTGTTCCGCGAATTTCAAAATTGGTCAAAATCACATGACATCTGACCTAATTATAGCCTGAGCTATCCCAAGAGTGGGATATGGTTACTTGGGGGTCGAAGTATACTACTGAGCAAGTTACTGTCTCATTAAATGATCTATATTGTGTTGTTTTATGTCCTCCAAAGATTCTCCAGTAGTTAAAAATCAATTTCCGGTCAGCCCCTCGAATGTCATGTTTGTTTTGAAAAATGTCGTCGAAAAAATTTCACCCCTTGTTTTCTTCAACAACAAACAACAACAACAACAGCAAAAAGAAGATCACCAACAACATTTGTGATATAATGTAAGTATAGAACGTTAGTTCTTCTATTCATACAATCAAATACTGACTAATCAGAGAGATTTCTTAGTTTCAAATGGTAAAGAAGCAAAATATGTTGAATCTGAACAGATTTATTTATCAATATAATGTTTCCATTTCAATTAGACCTGGTCAAAGCTCAAACTTGTTAGACCAGATGCTTCTTTTAAAGAGATTCAAGTACTATTCAATCATAATCAATTGGACATAAAAATGTCACTAAAGAATCTGTTTCATTACCATTTTTGTACAAAGTTATCCCTCAAGATGGGTTTGGTGAATGATAAAGACTCATTGTGAAATATGTGTGAATTATACTACATTTGAAGATGTGTGATTTTACTTCTTGATGAAAGAAAGAAAAGAGGTATGAAAGTGGTAGATCCTGACTATACTATTTACAAATGAAAGAATGTATCATGATTATCTATTTTGTGTTATTCACATTCACTTGTTATTATTTGTCTGATTATAAAACATTATTATTGAAGATTTACTGTTGAAGATTCCATTAGAAGATACCATTAGATGTTGAAGTTTCACTTTTACCTTGCTACTTATTTTCCATTATATTCAAGGACAACATAGAATGAGATCTGAACATCTATCACACTTCAACAAACCATTGATTATTTTTGTCCATACACTGAGCATTTATTATGTTACATTTTCACAGAATATGCTATAAATATTCATTCATGATTATAAAGAATTAATGACTCATGTTGATGCAGCACTGTTAATCCTGTTAAAAGTTTGCTGAACTTTGATTACTTATGTTTGATTCATTATATCTTCTGATAGATCTACGTTGGAAAATCATCAATAAGCTAATATTAGTTGCTCATAATTACAGATTGGTTGTGAACCAAATTGACAATTAGATATGAAGAAGAGCTATTTTGATAGTGTTGGAAATTATGATACGATTTACCATCTGCTGATATTGAAGCTACTGTCACTTAAAACAAGCTGTTTTGTCTGAAAATTCCCTTTAATATAAAGGCATGAAGTGACTTATTTTCTATTGGACTTGTCCATTTATGATGAATATCAGACACCTAGAGCTATTAGTTCACAATCTGAAGCCCCTGATGGTATCATAATTCTTACAAAAGATAATACTGTGTGATGTTTTATTGTTTTCTTTTCAACAATCAAGTGTTGGTTAATAACGTCTGATGTAGCAGAAGCTGAATCAAAAGTTACTGATCCACTAGTTTCCCAAATGATGGTGAACCATCCACTTTGTTGTTCAGAATGTGAATCCTAAAAGTGGAAAGTCTTACGTGTTGATCAAATAAAATTTGCAGATGAGCCTGTTCCAAATATTAATGATGGTAATGGCGCTGGATATAAACTAGCAGGTGGTAACGGATATTGTTATTATGGATGCTATTTTGTTGTTCGATCTTTTCAACTAGGTATAAGATCCTCATCAGTTTTGGATTTCAGAAGGTATTTGTTGGTAAATTTTGGTCCTTAATTAAATATTTGAATGTCTGATCAAAGTCTAACTACATTTATTAATCAAGTGAGCATGGAGAATCTCACAGGTATAGTTTGTTTATTAGTTGGTTCAGTTTTCAATATATTATGGTTGTTGTTTTGAATTTGTCAACTTGTAGGAATTTTATCAAGAGACAATTTTTGTCTCAATCATAATTAAATCATGAAACAAGGTGTAATTAGATTACTCGACATCCGTAACGTGATAAAATCTCTAACTTTGGTTAAAGCAGTTGTGGTTCTGGAAAAATTTCAAATTACTTATAGTGGTTGAAATATAGAAAATGATAAATAGAATTCTGAAAAGTGATTTGAATTTAGTAATTTCTTTTGGATCTACTGAGGAAGCCCTGAGTTTAGTTAGAATGGAAACTTTGAAGTCGATATCAATTCTAATTCTTGGACTATATGTATTTTTGTTTACTATGGGTGCTCAAAATTTTTGTTCAACTAAGGAAATGAAATTTTATTTTGAGCTTGTATTGTTTTGAAACTAAGTATATAGCATCTTTAAAGCGCACTGATTAATGTGGTCATAGTCATTTTTCATAGAACTCTTTATTTGCTTAAGATATTGGTAATCAAAGTTGGTCAATATAGTGAAAAATCAAATTCTTCAAATCAAGCCCGAATCCTATATAAATTTGCAAGTAGATACTCTAGGGAATTCTAATGATACTATAGGTATTTATATTTAATCTGTAGTAGCAGATTATAGAGTTATTCGATAGTGAAATATTTAATCAGGTGACAGATCACATGATCGACTTAGTCACATATCAAGCAATATTTCAAGATTGAGAAGGTTTGAGGATGTCAGATCTTGGTACAAGTAATAATTGGCTTAACAGATTGTACAACAGATCTAGTTATTTCTTGAAAATAGTGTGATTTGAAATTTTAAAATTCTGTTGTTTTATAAATTTTAGATTTTAATTTAATAAACTCTATGTATCATAAATAAAGTAATAACTAAGTCTTCAAAATATTATATGAAGTGGAATTCAACTTCTCACATACAACGACAACAGGATTTTTTTGTATGGTGAGTTTTTCAAGTGTGGCCTGGCTATTTTAGTGAACCTCGTGTTCGAATTGTAATGGGACACATTGACCTTAGCTCGAAGCTCGAGGCCTCAAGACCTGAACCTCAGGCTGAACCTCATGCACACGTGACACTGCATGAAAAAAAAAAAATCCAAAACCCGCATTGCATCACTAAAAATAGATTCATTCGGCATCGGATTCATTCGTATTCATCTCGGCACAAATCAAATCTGAAATACAAAAACCGATAAATTCGATATTAAAAGTTAAAACCGTTTAAATACGAGCTGATAAAATTGATCGCGAATTGATTCTGTATTCAGATTCAACTGACCCATTATAATGAATATAATAGGTGTTGATTAAACCTATACAAAAACTATAAAACCACACCAATTTACAGGGTAACTCATTAATCATAGTGCTAAAACCACAAGCAATGATCAAATGAAACTGAGAATGAGATGGAACCATTAGAATTGAAATATCATGTCTGTTTGTGCTTTGGAATTGATGTTCAATTGTAGTTGTTTACCAAGTTGTTTATATCTGCTATTGAGTTAATTTCAATTCCTGACGCGTCACGGTGAAAAAAAAAAAACATACCATAAGACACAGCAACAACAAACCCAGGCCACCAAGATCAAAACAGCGAGCCAATTCAAACAACAATAACCAAAACAAAGACCATCAATAAACACTATCAGTAAGATCCAATAGCCCCAGCATACAACTTGTCACTGTGTTAGTTTGGAGTCGAATAGTATTTAATGCATCGTAAATGATACTTATCTTTATCTCAAAGACCTCCGTATGAAAGTAGTTGTGAACTAGATGTTGAAAGTTTCTTATAGTAATGAAAAAGAATGAAAAGAAGAGAGGAAGAAAACTGGGAAAAGTTGTCCTTTTATATTTTTCTGGATGGGTGTAGGTTGATCAGAATATGCAAAAGGTCAGTTTTACAAAGTTATTGGCTCATGTATGTCTTTGTCTTTCGGTCAATGCTTTCTTGAAGTTGATCGCGTTGTTTATGGTGAACACCATGACAACGGACTTGAACACGATTCGGGCATACTGGTACGGGCACACCAAGATTTATACTAGAAAGAATAAACAACTATTGAGTAAATATCATGAGTTAGAAATAATACCAATCTATTTGAAATTTAATTCTCTTTCTAATGAATATAATTTCATGTATCAATTCGTTGTTTTTTTTTTCGTTGTTTTTTTTGTCTCATTTTTGAATAAGAATTAAGGATATGTACGTTGACTTTATTTTGTAATTTTCCAAAAATAAAAACAAAACTACAACCAGAAAAGATAACAACACAAGAGTAGTACCATTAAAAACTTCAGGAAATTTCCAATACAATGATATCTTTTTCAAGATTTATTAGTTAAGTATAGAGTATGTTATTCAAAAATTTAGAATGGGCCTTTAATTTTGAATAACGACCTTATGGTATTTCATGATTTTTTTGGATCGCCCAAATATAGTCCTGCAGATAGAGCGTTACAGCTTTTTAGCATTTTTTTTACTGCTATGTATACTGGATCGAAACCAGTATTTGTCGGTACTAGTTTGTTTACTTTTCTTGTTATTTTGTCGTTCATGCAAGTTTAAAACCAAACGCGATAAAATTCACGCGTCTGGTTCCTAAAGTAGATGGCACAGTATCCAAATTCATATTTACCCATTGATTCTGTCAATTCCAAGAGTTCTAAATGTTTCTTTTTGCACAACAATACAGATAGGCTTCAAAATAGAAATACATCAACCAATACTTTTCTTCAAAGTATTATAACCATGCATGAGGTTCATCCCTTTGATCAAGAATGTGATCAGATACTATTGTTCATAGAGCTTAATAGTAGTAGGTTCATTCCTAGGTTGGAGTGACGAATGGCCTCCATAGTTAAGAAGAGACCATGAAGGCTTCAAGTCTTTATTTCAAATACTTTATAATTATTAAAAAGATTAACTTGATTTTGTATGGTAATACTCTGTAGGACTCAAGCCTTTAGTCTAACATTGGTGACTAGTAACCAGTCAAACTCCCATTTTTACAAGCCAATGAACTAGTGAACCTACCTTGGTAATACTGAGTCAGTTAAATTAGTTTGTGCAGTGAAGAATTGATAACAGCCAGTTTTCAAAGTTTTAAAAGCGTGTCGTAGGCGATTTTAATGAACGCGTCTGAAGGGTCCTTGAGTATGGTAGAGTCTGGTTTTCGTAGCCGGAGATTGCTAGGTGGGTAGGCAGGTAGCTATAAGGAATCCCAGGCTGACTGGTGGTGGGAGCTAGGCAGATGAATTTTGGCTGGGACTTTATGATTTAGGTAGGAATATCAAATCTACTCGAAACAAGCAAACTTTGTTAGGCATGTCATCTCAAAATTCAATAAATATAATAATTCAATAGCAATGAAATGTAGTTAGAGAAGGTTTTTTCGCCCAAGTGTGCGGGGTTCAGGATGGTGTTAGGGTGTGGTGTTAGGGTGTGGTGTTAGGGTGTGGTGTTAGGGTGGTGTTAGGGTGTGGTGTTAGGGTGTTAGGGTGTTAGGGTGTGGTGTTAGGGTGTGGTGTTAGGGTGTTAGGGTGTGGTGTTAGGGTGTGGTGTTAGGGTGTTGGTGTTAGGGTGTTGGTGTTAGGGTGTTGGTGTTAGGGTGTGGTGTTGGTGTTAGGGTGTGGTGTTAGGGTGTGGTGTTAGGGTGTTAGGGTGTGGTGTTAGGGTGTGGTGTTAGGGTATGGTGTTAGGGTGTGGTGTTAGGGTGGTGTT
>NW_017567116.1:0-5057 GCF_001661255.1 Hansenula anomala
GTGAATCATCTATCGAAATTTTATACAAGGCTGGTGTTCAATTTTCAATCGCGTATGATGAAGCTACAAACCTCAGAAGAATATTTTGGGAGGTTGGGTCTGCCGCTAAATCCATTGAATCAACCAATTTTACATTTGTGGAAACAGTTAATTTAATAACAAGTGTCGAAGAGATATTTGGCATTGAACAAAACAAAAACCTGTTAATTTTTGAACATAATCCATTTGAATTTGGTGCCAATATTGCGTTGAGTGTCGAAGACGGTAGAGTGGAGCGTTGTTACCCAAATGTTGAGGAGATTTTACATGGCAATTTATTATTTTAATATACATCTATTCATTCATATGAATCAGCATTTCTAATAAATTGATGGTAAAATACAACACCTTCGATGTGAGCATCAAGTTGAACTCGTTCATCAATAGCATGTGCATTTAGTCTCTTTTCTTGTTGAATGGGAGTGAAACGGTAAATATTTTCTGACAATTTCCAATAGTG
Source organism: Hansenula anomala (assembly GCF_001661255.1). Taxonomy (NCBI): domain Eukaryota; kingdom Fungi; phylum Ascomycota; class Saccharomycetes; order Phaffomycetales; family Wickerhamomycetaceae; genus Hansenula; species Hansenula anomala. Next base: position 500 of record NW_017567116.1, read on the forward strand.
TTTAGTATCAGTGTTACCTGTCATACAGCTTGGGGCCACAATAACTTCTGGATCAACTTCTGGATTATGATCACTAAAGTTTGCGAAATCTTCAAACACATGCTTTATTGTTCCACCCAATATATCCCATGTTGGGTTACCAATGGTTGATGTCAAAGGAGCAGGATCCAAATCAGAATCACTGATGATTGTAAATTGGCCATTTACAGCATCTTTCAAAGTTTTTTCAAATGCCTGAACTCCTAACCCATATAAATCTGCCACTTGTAGTACGAGCGATGTGATACGATCTTTAACTTCTTTGATTGATGAATCATAGCCAACCCGGTGATTAATCTTCAATGTGACTTTTTCAGGTAAAGCATTGATTTTCAAGCCTCCATGTATGATATCCACCGCCTGTGTTGTTGATAATAAAGCTCTCGTTGTCCCATCTGTTGCTAAAATATCTAAGGCTCTCTTCTTTGATTTTGGATCTCCAATGTTGAGTAGATCAGATTTCAGTCTGTGGCCAATAGTTGCACCAAATTTAGCCTCACATTGAAGCTGGTAAAAAAAGGGATTTTTATCAGTTATATCCAAACTATAATCATATGATTCAATGAGTGTTACCAAATGACTAATAATACCAATTCCTGTATGTTTTGGAGGAACAGAGCTGTGTCCTCCTTGAGTAACCAAATCAATAACTATATCAACATAACCTTTCTCACCAGTTGATGGGAGAGCGAATCTTGTACCATAAAAGTCTTGTATACCCAAACCACCTTCATCTATTATACTAAAGAAAGACTTTTCACCAAAGTTCCTTAAAAGATATTGTCCTATCTTTTCCGCCCCTTCTTTACCACTTGACTCTTCATCAAATCCCAATGCAACAACGATACCTCTTTTTGGCTTAAATCCATGAGTAAACAACTGTTCCAAAGCCTCAAATATACCAATGACATTATTCTTACAATCACTAGATCCACGACCCCAAACAAATTTTCCATCAAAGTGTGCTTCAAATGGCGGATAAGTCCATCTTTTGATAGTTTCTGGTGGAACTGGGACAACATCTTGATGGCCTGTTAACATAATAGGCTTCAAAGAAGCGTCTGAACCTTTGATGTGATAAACCAACCCATGAAGGTTAACTTGTTCTAAACTTGCAAATTCATGAACAGCTGGAAATGACTGCTTCAAATATTTTTCAAATTCAAAGAAAACTTCCCATCTTTTGTCTTCACCAACAGCACCTAAATCATCAAAACTTGGTGTATATATTTTAATTGCATCTTGCCAAACACTTAACGAATAGTTCTTGTATGCTTCCGAATGGAAATCTGAAAGGCTTAATAACTGACTGTTCTCCTCTGGTACAAGCTTTAATAATTTTGGGCAATAATCCAATTTGACAATGTCGTTAAAACTCTCTGAGGGCTTGATGTTCACTAATGTTGTCCAAGAAGCTAAAACACCAATTGTGACCAAGGTTGATAGCATACCTATGGTAATATTTCTTTTCGAGTGTCTACCACTTTTCTCCTGATGATACATGTTGATGTCAATTTGAGGAAAAGTTTGTGAAAAAGGCAAAGATTGTAAAAGCTTTTTGTATGATTTATCACAGGATATTCCTTATCGAGTATCTTCCTAACGGAGAAGCTACCCTTTTGGGAAGCTGCTTAAAACAGAGGTACACCCGGATCGCGAACTGCTCCAAGAAAAAAAGATGTGTTGAACACATTCTCAAAACAACAGATTCATAAAGTGCTCTAGGTGTCCTGAAAGAGATTAATTGAATAATGACGGATAAGAATCGTGTACGAAATGCTTAAAGCAAGACTGGATATCTTTGGAACGACAATTGGGCTGGTGCTTTTGGTATCGTTGTCTCTGAACTTTTTTAGTGGGGGATACAACCAGTTCGAAACAGAGAAATTCCACAAGGCTATTCAACAGTGTGAAGGTAGGTTTACAAAACCATATATACTAGATCCAACCCAAAGAAACTTCAATCCACGAGTCAAAGTTCATGGTCTTAAAGCTGGTGCCCCAAAGCTAATCAAAAATGCTTTATTACTTGACGGTGATGGTACATTATCAAAGCAAAAGATGGATATTTATATCGAAAATGGCATTATATCAAATGTTCACGAGGCAGGGTCGATAGAAAGTGCTTACTTTCAACAAAGCTTCAATATTGCTGAAGTAATTGATGCACAAGGGCACATAGTTTCGCCTGGTTTAGTTGAGATGCATTCACATGCTGGAATTTGCTCTCAGCCAGAGTTAAAAGGTGTTAATGATATGTTTGAGTTGATGAGCCCAGTAACTCCATTCACTAGAGTTATTGATGCCTTCAATATTGGAGATCCAGCAATTCAGCTAATTGCCAAAGGCGGTGTGACCACCTCATTAGTTCTACCAAGTGCTAATTTAATCTCAGGAGAAGGATATGCATTTAAGATGTTTGTTCCACCATCATCATCTGTTGAGGATATGCTTGTTCAGTATCATCAAGCACATCTTCCTAATCAGGGTCAAAGGCAGCGTTGGATGAAAATGGCATGTGGTGAAAACCCCAAAAAACGGTATATTTCAAGACCAGAGGCTCCAAAGTCAAGAATGGGGTTGGGTTATTTATTCAGGGAATATATCCATAGATCAGAGCTATTAAGGGATGAGCAAGATGAATGGTGTGATAATGTGGCTCGAAGACATTTGCCTACAAAGCCATTCCCTTATAACGTTGAATTGGAAATTTTAGTGGGACTATTGAGAGGTCAAGTTCAAAGTAATGCACATTGCTATGAGACCTTTGATATTGAAACATTATTAAGGCACGCGAAAGAGTTTGGTTTTCAGGTCGATGCTTTGCATCATGCTTTAGATGCATATAAAATTCCTCAAATTTTAAAGAACCTTCCTTGGAACATTACTGTTGCAACATTCGCTTCGTTATGGGGATTCAAGAAGGAAGCATTTCAAGCTTCATTATTCAGTCCTGCTATTTTGGAGAAAAATGATATTAATGTTGTCCTAACTACTGATCATCCGGCATTACCAGGACATACATTGAACTTCCAAGCTCAGATTGCGCACAATTATGGTCTTTCCAAAGAGAAAGCATTTTCAAGTATAACTGGTCAAGCTGCAAGAGGCTTAGGGCTTGATGATAGAATTGGATTTCTGAGAAAAGGTTATGATGCTGATATTGTTATATGGAATAAGCACCCATTAGAACCAGGGTCAACTCCTTTAAGCGTATTCATTGATGGTGAAACTATAATGTCCTTGAATATAACAGAGGAATTTCATGAAAAGAAGCTAGGAAATAGGATAAAGTCTAATTTTACAAGAAATGGAGAGAGTTCTGACCAATTCATTATTACCGGTATTGAAAAATCTTTTATGAAAGGTATCGAAAAGACTGATAGTGATCCTTATGAGCTGTTAGTCGCTGATGGACATATAAAATGCCTTGCCAAATCATGCAAAAATTATACCTCTAGTCATTATGAGCTGATTTCAGTGGAAAATGGAGCATTGTTACCAGGTTTAACTGCTCTTACTGAGTCCCATGGATTAGTTGAAATGCAATCTGAGAAATCGACTGGCGACGGTGACTCTAGAAGTATCGAAGGCTTTGAGGTGTTGAAGGCAAAGGATGGTTTACATTTGCAAAGTGAGCATTTGAAAAGAGCTTACAATTCAGGAGTCTTGAAAATAATCACACCTCCATTTAGATCTGAAGGTAAGAAATTCATAACTGGTGTCAGTACAAGTTTTAATTCAAATGCTCAAGATCTGTCAGGTATACTGAAACAGGAAGTTGCATTACATATTACCTTGGGAGACATGGGTAAAGAAGACATGACACCAACTATTTCATCCCAAATTTCAACGTTGAGAGATCTATTATACAAAAATTTGTTTAGTCAAAACACTTTTGGTGAGGTGGCAAGAGGTGTACTGCCTTTAGCTGTTCATGTTAATAGTAAAGATGTGCTGCTTCATTTAATAAAGTTGAAAAAAGAGCTTAAATTGAACGTGATAGTTATTGGTGGACTAGAATCACATTTAATTGTTGATAAATTAAAAGCAGAAAATATTCCTGTTGTCTTGAAAGGATGGGCCTGTCAACGCAAGTTTTGGGACGAACGTCGCTGTTTAACTGGGGTCGGTGGTGAAGTTTCCTTGCTACAAAACTTAACAAGAGAAGGTATTACGGTTGGCTTAGGATATCCAGAAGATCTGGATGTTAGGTTAGCACTTGACTATTGTGCCTCTGCTGCATCTTTTGGTGGTCTTTCTGAAAGTGAAGCTGTTAACTTGTTGTCGTACAATGTTGACAAAATTTTCAATTTGAAGTCCGAGAATCAGAGTTTTATTGTTCTTGAAGGTTCGCCAACAAACTATGACTCTAATATTGCTGTAATAGTGGAAAATGGTGTCATAACTAGAATGTATCCTGAGCTTGAGCCTCTATAAATTATATGTGTGATAGTGAACATTGTAGTAATTACTGTATTGGGAAGCTTCCGCTTTTAGTAATTCTTCAAAACTAGAG